>NW_009952570.1:667476-671966 GCF_000747805.2 Chaetura pelagica
TGAGAACTGCCCCGGGTGTCGTGGCTGAGGGGAACTGGTGGTTCTGCTGTGGTCTGAGGTTTCCCCCCGTCGTCGGAAACTGCGCGCTAATCGGCCAACAGGGATAAACTCCTCTCGAAGTCTTGGGGTGCAGCCCAGGTGGGCACACGGGGTATGAGGACGCCGAACTGAGAGGTGGTTTTAACGTTGCCGTTTGTTGCTGGACAGAAAAAAAGGGTTTCGTTAATAAATCGGGCAGCAAACTGGGAGGGAGAGGAGAAACGTTCCGGTACATCCATCTTCTTCTCGCCGTTACTGACAGTTCTGCTGTCTCCTTCCAGAGACGCCCCCCTGCCAGGACGTCGTGTTGCTTTCAGTCACAGTGAACAGATGAACATTTACACCCCATCTCAGTCTTCTCCACAAATTGCCTGGGATTCTGGATGTCCTCAAGCTACTCCCGTGTGCTGGGTTGTTTGGTGCTGCTGCTGATACAGCACGACAGGACCTGGTACGGGATGAATAAGGGAACTGTCATTTTGTTCTTCACTGGGTTTCTCTGGTGCTTTTGCAGTATTTTTCCTTTGTAAGGACAGCTGCACTATTTCAGGGACATGGTTTAACACTGGACTCGGCAGAGTTAGGTTAATGTTTGGTCTCCATGACTCCACAGGTCTTTTCCAACCAGAACAAATCTGTGATTAACTAAAGAGTTCTGAATGTCCATTCACACTTCTGTTTTCTGCCGCTCAGGTTGACACTTGGATAGAGAAGGGAGTAAATTAAAGGGGCAAAGGTGAACACTAGTGTCCATATTGCCATTTATCACAGCAAACATCCTTTGTTTGCAGGCTCCACAGTTTTGTTCTGTTTTTTATAAAGTCTTGCATTGCTTTTGGTGCCATTGCCCACTGTAAACCAGCATATGTAGTATAAATAAACACACACACACACACAAAGGCAGTGATACCTGTAGGATACCTGTACCTTCCTGAAGACACCTGTATCTTCACTGTAAGGGTGGGGAGGAACTGGGATGGGTTGCCCAGGGAGGCTTTTGATGCCCCATCCCTGGAGGTTTTTAAGGCCAGGTTGGAGGTTTTGTGCAGCCTGGTCTGGTGGTTCCCTGCTCATGGCAGGGGGGTTGGAACTGGATGATCTTTAAGGTCCCTTCCAACCTGAATGATTCTGTGATTCCATGACAGCACTAAGTGCTTATGTTTGCTCTCATTTTAAAAAACTATGAAATAGGTTCCCTCCTGTTTCTTCTGCAGTGGAAGCTGTAACAGCCACTTCACACAGTGATCTGAGGGAGATTGAGGTGAGACATGAGGAGGGAATTGTGGAGTGTGAGGGTGGTGAGAGCCTGGCCCAGGTTGCCCAGGGAAGCTGTGGCTGCCCCATCCCTGGCAGTGTTGAAGGGCAGGTTGGATGGGGCTTGGAGCAGCCTGGGCTGGTGGGAGGTGTCCCTGCCCATGCAGGGGGTTGGAGCTGGATGATCTTGAAGGTGCCTTCCAACTCAAACCAGTCCATGTCGCTGCGGATGGCTCTGCTGCCCTGCTGCTCTGGTGTGCATCAACCCAAGAGGGAGGCAGCTCTGCGCACACAGGCAGTACCACGGCTTGCCAGGAGGTGTTGCTTTGAAACCACGCAAATACCCGAGATGAGAATCATGAGGTAAACTTGGGCTATGGAAAATAAAACAGATCCCTTTGTTCTGGCAGAAAGATACCAAGATCCTCCACTTGAAATTGTAATATTTGTTTAAGACAACTTGAATCTGAAAGGCACAGAGTAGAACACAGGGAAATAAATGCTGAACACCTGCTAGGGGGGAAATGCTGTAGGTCTGTACATTGCTAACAAACGTGTTAGACCAGCTTTATGTGAGCAAAGCTGCCACTGGTTTTGTCTTTGCACATCTGGATGTTAAAAAAAATAAAAAGTTGTATATATATTACAAACCTGATGCTCTGGGGATTTTTAGAGGCAGTAACTCTTGGTTTCAAGAAGCATAGAATCATGAAATGGTTAAAGTTGGAAGGGACTCAAGAATTTCCTCCTCATGTTTCACCTCAATCTCCCTCTTCCAGTTTTCATCCCTTCCTCCTTGTCCTCTCCCTCCCTGCCCTTGTCCCAAGTCCCTCCCCAGCTTTCCTGGAGCCCCTTCAGGCACTGGAAGCTGCTCTAAGGTCTCCCTGGAGCCTTCTCTTCTCCAGGCTGAACACCCCAACTATCCCAGCCTGTCTCCAGAGCAGAGCTGCTCCAGCCCTCTGAGCTTCTTCGTGGCCCTGAAGTTACCACACGTACTCCAGCTGTGTTGTACATTTAAAAACTATACATACCAGAGGTGATGAACTCCAGCTCAGGGAAGCTGTGGAAGGCTGATTGTGGAGACAGCTTAGAAAAGGGCCTCACAGTTAACAGAGGAGGTCACCTAAGGGTGTGAACAACCAAAAGAGCCTTTGAGAACTATTTTATGATCAGATGTTTACCAAAATTGCATTTTACTACAGATGAAGGCAGGATCCAGTTGGTGAATCCAGCTGGCCTGCTGAGCTGCTGTTTCAACAGCAGGATGTAGTTCAAGCCTGGTGTTTAGACCAGCTGCTGACAAGAACAAGTAAGTTTTCCAGGGCTCCTGCCCTTCTCAGCCCTGTGACCACAGGTTTTACCAGAAAACCTCAGCTCAGATTGTACCATCCAGCTAGTTGGAGCTTCCATATCCCTTAGAGGTAGTTTCAGTGGAAACTCTACACCTGCAGCTGGGTCATCATGGCAAACCCTTGTTTTCAAACACCTCTTGGGGGACAGAAAAAGACATGTTTTGTGCCACAGCCAAGTAATCATTTTCCAGGAATCCTTGTTTTGTGTTAATCAGTTTATAGCATATTAAGCTGCATCTTCTGAAATTCCTTCCATCAATGATGTACTGGAACCAAAAATAACTGTTTGTATCATTCAGCACTTCCTGAACAAGGCTGATGATCCCCAGAGCCTTGACAGACTTTTGTTTCTCCAACTCAGGAAGAAGCAGGATTGTTTTCCTTTTGCTTTTTTTACAGCAACACATGTTGGGAGTGTCAGAAGACAAAGCACATTTACATTTGTAGAAATCTGTCCTCTGGTGAAGAGCCCTCTTTTCCATTTCTAGTAATAGAGTCTCTAAGGATTTGATATCCCCTTTTGAGAGGCCTTTCCTCACTCCACAGCTGGAATGGGCACCAGGTGTATTTCCTGAGCATTTTCCTCATCTGTGTAAGTCAAAAGACCAGGAACCAAAGGGATACCTAACAACACCTAACAACACCCAAGGGAATACTCACAACCCACCTCACTGCCAGCCTTGACCTGTGGAAAGAAAAGCCTTTCATTACTCAAACTTTCTTACACAAAGTTAAGCCTCTACCATAATCATAACTTACTTCTGAAATGGCAGCAGCTGCCACGGCTGAGTAAGAGTAGAGCTGTTGCCTAGCAGAGGATGAAGACATGAACAATTTTAGATATGTAATTTTACCTGCATTTCTCTTCATACAGCAAGATACCTTTTCTTTTTGGCAGACCTAGGGCTAGAGAAAGCTGCCACCCTGTCTTGTGGCTTCATAGCCTGCAACTGCTTCTCACTGAAGTATAAAGTGCCAGGCACTCTGCAGGGAAGAGCCCTGCTCCTTCAGAAACAGAAGGGCTGGAGACCTGTACAAGCTTTTGGTGAATTTCTGAACAGCTTACAGAAAGAACCTTGACCATCCTGATCACATTTTGTCAAGCTGAAGTGCTCCAACAGGCTCTGCCACCTCTCCCCCCCCAGGGCAGCCTATCTGCTCTGGTAGAGCACAGCTGTGTGGCCTTGGATCAGCCTGCTGAGAGAACAGCAAAGCTGTGAGAGAAGAAACAGCAAGAAGCCTCCTCAGGGGCCTTACCCATGCACTCCTCCTCCACGGGTTTTGGGGAGTTGCATTTAAGCTCAGGACTTTGCACTTGGTTCCTGTACAAGTCCACGCAGAGCAAAGCTCTGAAGGCTTTAATTCCCTCTGCTGTATAAGCTGAAATGCACTTCTTTTCACTACCAAACTCTATTTATCTTTAAGGGAAAAAAAACAAAACTAATAAAAATAGACAAACAAAAAGATTCCAACAATAAACCTTGAACATTTATTTGAGGCTTTCCATGACTTGACTCTTCCACGTAGAGTCTCTGAGGTTTATTTCCCTGAGAACTGTTTTCATCTGTGTTCATTCATGCTAAGAAAGGTCCTGTTTTGTCAGAGCTACAGCAGTTACATTATTAAAGGACAAGTAAAACAGACCTGTAAATTATAAACAGAAAGTACAACTCGGAGTGATCTTTGGTTTCATTCTGGTTAATAGAAATGCAGCCGTCAGATAGCCCTCCAGGGCATAGTTTACAGCATTTTGATAAAAGCAGGGGGGTTTTCCAGCCCGGCTGGTTCTATGAGCCTATGACAGCCCTCCCCGAGCGCCTCGGCCCGGCAGGAGGAGGCAGCGCC
>NW_009952570.1:674482-698284 GCF_000747805.2 Chaetura pelagica
TCGGCAGCCTTAGCTGCTCAGCCTCTCTACCCCGCAGCTCCTGCAGAGCCCGTGGGTGGAAACCAGGTTTTTCCTCTCAGATTTGCCAGATTTGTTGGGCAGTTCCCTGGGGCCAGGGCAAAGGGCGCTGTGGGGAGCAGGTGTGGTTCGGCCACAGGGGCTGCCACCCAGGTTAAACCACAGCCTGGGCTGTCTGGAGCAAAGGCAGCTCAGCTGCCTTTTAAAAATGAGTGAGGAATTGGCCTCTTGCAGCTCTGGGTCGAGAAAGACCCCAGGCGATCTCAAAACATGAGCGGCTGAAAAGCAGGAGTCAAACACAAATCTGTGGAAGCCCCTGAGGTTTTTGTTTCTCACGTTTTGAGAAGGATATATGTGCTTTTTGCTTTTACAGAGTTTGTTATCAGTTGTGTCTTTTAGTTCCTCATGTTTTACAGAGTTTGTTATCAGTTGTGGCTTTTAGTTCCTTAAGTTCTGAGCACCACGTAAGCCGTTTCTAAGCAGCTGTAGTCAAAGAGCTATTCTGTAACAGTGACCATAGTGTCTACTCGGTGTATATTCACAAGCCAAAAAAATCCACTGCAATTATGCTCAACGTGTAAACCAGAAAGTTGGTTAACAAGAAGCTGAAAGTGAGAAGAGCATGAGTAGGAAGTAGAACCTGCTGCTGTGCGTTAACTGGCAGTGCTCACTCTTGTTGCAACATGTTTAGAAGTGGAGCAAGCTCCTTTTCTTGTGCCCAGATAACTAGGAGAAAACAAACTTGATATTAGGTGAACTAAAAATGTAGGAGCAAGACATCCCTTGGACCTCCTGTGCTCAAGGCCAGTCTAAGAAAACCTGCAGGCTATGCCCACAGTAAACTTTCCATTCTTACCACAAAAAGTACAAAATACAGAGGTGCTTAAGGAGCCTTAACCCCGTCTCTTTTTGAGAAGTCCTTGATAAAACCCTTTATAAAGTTGCCTTCAAACAGCAGCTGGGTGCACCTGCACAACAGCCTCTGCAGGACAGACCCCTGCCTCTGCCACCTGTCAGTGCCCTTGCAGCAGCGTGCCCTTCTGACAAACCAAGACTAACAGACAGAGTGGCTGTGGTCCTGTCTCCCAACCCTGGGAGGGAAGAAATAAGACCTGTTAGATCCATTGAAAAGGCAGTTTCCATTGAGTGCTGCTCACTTTGCCTGATGACAGCCCCACAGCCAGCGGCCCCTGAGAGACCCCCAGTACTTACTTCACCCATGTAGGTTCATTCCCTCATGATGAGCTCCATATCACCATAACACAGCCTAAGGTGGTACTGCTGTGTTCCTGGCCATGGTTCCTCACAGCCTGTGCTAGCATTGGTGCTCTCTGACTGGCAACAACCCCCCTCAGGGTGCAAATGGGCTGAGACATCAGCCGGTTGGGTTGGGTTGGTTTGTCAGCCAGCTTGACTCTGCATCAGCTCCTGGTATGACTGCACGACGAGCGCTGCTGGCACCAGGGACAGAGTAGGAGCCCATGGGGAAGGCTGGGAAGCTCCACAGCATGGATTTAAATCAGTTCAGCTGCCTTAAAGCTCTGTCTTGAGACATTCCTGTGGTCTGTGATCGTGTGTCAGGGCAATAACTGTCTTAGAAGGAATCAATAATTATCTTGTGCTTGCCATCAGGTGGTTTTTAGCTGAGACCTGGCTATAGGTGGACTAGAGGAAAGGTGTAACAGACTGATTCTGGTGTGTTCTGTCTGCTTCTGCCTGCTTTAGGTACTGGGCCCTAGGGAAGCAGGTTTGTGATTGCTGTTGGAAATGTTGGACTACATACGTGATAGCAGGCAGTGAAAGTTAAAAACAGGAGCCATCTCCTGTGATCAGGAAAAATTAATGCCTCAGCAGGCACAGATGCTTTTTTAAGAGGCTGCTGGGTTTTTTCTTGCTCTGCTCCAGCCTCACCTACCTAGATGCACACAGCAACATCCCCAACGCAGTGACTGTGGATGTTGGGGAAGAATCAGACCTGCATGTTTCCCAGAAACAACATTTTCTACTGTTGGATTTTAGTCTCACTTCTTTGACTTCTTTTCTCTAACATGACCATGTTAATTTTCAGGATTCCCTTGAATAGTTTTTTGTTGGTTTTTTTGTTTTGTTTTTTTTTAATGAAAAAAGATGACATTCACAAACCCCAACTAAGATCTGAAATTATTAAGGTAACTAATAAAACCTTGTTACAAATCCAGCCCATCATCACTGCCATGAGTTTTATGTAAAACAGAAATAACCATGTGTGGTCACCTACAAGCTTGTTCTCTTGCCCTGGTTTGCACATGGTCTTGACCAGCACCCGGGCTGCGTTTCTGAAACCCATGACACGGAATCATCTTTTTTTGCAGTCAAAAGAGTCTACCTGGTGGAGCTGACAGCATGGCATGGGATTAAGTGTTGATTGGAATCCATGGAGTTAATTTTTTGCATTATTCCTGCTAAATGAAGGACACTGTCACAGTGCTGGACTGTGTCCAGAGAAGAGCAAAAAAGTTGGTAAAGGGTCTAGAGAGCAAGTCATACGAGGAGCAGCTGAGGGACCTGGGGGTGTTTAGTTTGGAGAAGAGGAGGCTGAGGGGAGACCTCATTGGTCTCCACAGCTTCCTGAAAGGAGGGTGTAGTGAGGAGGTGTTGGCCTCTTCTCCTGATTGGATAATGACAGGACCAGAGGAAATGGCCTGAAGCTGCACCAGGGGAGGGTCAGACTGGAGATGAGGAAGAGTTATTTACTGGAAGAGTGGTCAGGCACTGGGACAGGCTGCCCAGGGAGGTGGTGGAGTCACCATCCCTGGAGGGATTCAAGAAACGTGTAGATCTGGCACTTCAGGACATGCCCCAGTGGCTGAGATTGTAGATTGGGTGTTTGTGCAGGGTTTTTTGGTGGTTTGTTTGTTTTGTGGTTGGACTCGGTGATCTCAGAGGTCCTTTCCAGCCATGACCGTTCTGTGATGAAACACGTATGCAAATTGGAGTGACTTTTTGTTTTCTTAATGCTCTAGCTGTTTGAAGCTGTGACACGCTGGAGTATGTTTATAGTTTTACTGTCATACATTCTACTATGATGCTTTCATCAAAGATGTTACTGTTCAATACCAGTTGTAACATGAGTTACAAGGCAGCCTCCGTGTTGGACTGTAACATACCCTGATGCAAACTCACTGCTCCATCTTAGGAGAAGAAGAAACTGCAGAAAGTCTGATGTTTCTTCCATTTTGACCCACAAAAAATCCCACTGGGATAAAACTGCATGGAGGAAGAAATATTTATGAAGTGCAGGGTCAAGTTATTCTGGCAAAAATAGTTCTGTTGTATTAACACAGGTCATGTAGGGATTGAACTGTTATGTTTTTGCAACCTTGATGACTAATTTTACTTGTGGTAGGAGTATGTTTTGAGTACTAAGGGCTAATAACTGATTTCCTACAGAAAATCCTGAAGCTTTCTAGTTATTACAGACAAGCCTTTTATGTGGGCACTTTGTGCCTGCTGATCATGTGCCTGCAACACACAGGAATGATTTGATTGCTTCTTGTCTGTTCCTGAGGGAACTGTGCCATTTTTCTAGAGAATATTTTCAACTCAGTACTCGAACATCTGTTCAGAATCCTGGTTCATATTTTTCCCCCCTCTTTACACCATGGTTTGTGAAGTCTAATGGCATTTCTTAATGGCTTTCCCTTTCATCTTCCAGCTGCAGGTGAGTTCAGTATTTCTATGGCCTGCCTCCCCACTGATGCAAAAACAGAGCTCTAAGAGCAGTGAGCATTGGGTGCAGCCCGTGGGTCCTACTCACACAGCAGCAGCCACAGCACTTGATTCCACAGGGAATGAGATAAAACCCAACATTTTAATATGTAATTTTTCCTACATAATATGAAACCATTTATTAAAAGGGAAAGGCTTTTATGTTCTGCTACATGGAAGTATACACACTGGAAGTACCTTTACTGAGTCACCTAGTAGTTTTTCTTTGTCATGGCCAAATTATTCTCATTTTAAGTTTCAACTTTCAGACCCACTACTGATGTCAGACTTCAGAGCTGCCTTTGATGTCTGGAGGAGACAATTGGTGCATAACCAGCTGTTCTCTCCCCAAAAATAACACTTCTCAGTCTCTGATTGCCAGGTCTCAAGGCTCCCACTGATCCTGCTGTGGAGCATGGCCTTACCCAGGCAGCAGCTGATTCCAGAGACCTTCTAGGCAGCCCCCCAGCTCTCCCCTCAGCCAACAGCCCTGATTAATAAACTTTGCTAATAGCTTCTCTCAGTTGTTGATTTAGAAGGAGGAATGGCTGGCAGAGCTCCACACAGCTGCCTCACAGCAACCTGCCCACAATCACCTGCTTTTCCTCCTCAGCCTTTGGATTTCCACTGTAGCAAGCTGCTGCCTCCTATAAACATGGCATCACCCACCCTGGACACACTGAGAACCAGTGCACGAGTACAGCGATGATATTTTACATCTATGACTTATTTTTAAGTGAAATGCCCTCAAGTGTACTGAAAAACACAAAGCAAGCATCAGGCCTTTCTATGGGTGCATTAGGAAAGGTGGGTGCAGCAGGTCTAGGGAGGTTCTCCTCCCCCTCTGCTCTGGTGAGACCACACCTGGAATACTGTATCCAGTTTTGGGCTCCCCAGTTCCAGAGAGACAGGGGTCTACTGGAGAGAGTCCAAAAGAGAGCTACAAGGATGATAAAGGGACTTGAACATCTCTCCTGTGAAGAAAGGCTGAGAGACCTGAGGCTGTTTAGTCTTAAGAGAAGGCTGAGATGGGATCTTAATGTCTATACATATCTGGGGGGTGGGTGTCAAGAGGAAAGGGCCAATCGCTTTTTGGTGGTGCCCAGTAATAAGACAAGGAAAAAAGGGTATAAGCTAGAACATGGGAAGTTCCACCTCAACATGAGTAGAAACCTCTTTACTGTGAGGGTGACAGAGCCCTGGGACAGGCTGCCCAGGGAGGTTGTGGAGTCTCCTTCTCTGGAGACTTTCAAAACCTGCCTGATGCATTTATCTGTGGCCTGCCTTAAGTGATCCTACTTTAGCAGGGTGGCTGGCCTAGATGATCTCTAAAGGTCCCTTCCAGTCCCTAATATTCTATGATTCTGTCATCAGTTCCTTTTAATTCACACTCCTCTCCACTGGGCACTAACAGGGCTCTTCTCCCTTTCCATGAGCCAGCAAGCTTACTGGCCTCACAGCTTGGGGAAGGTCTAGGAGCAGAAATGGTATTTATAAAGGACAGGGCAAGCATGTGTGACACCCCTTGTGGCTTAGATTTCCTGAACGAGAGGCATTATCTACATGTGTTTTATGTATAGACATAAGCACACAGAAAAGTCTGCCTCACAAACCATACATTCACTTACATACAAGTGTGTGTATTCATATAGTTTAGTAGCTAAATTATAGATACACACAATTTGTGATAATATTTCTATTAAGGAAGTGCTTGGTGGTAATGCTATTTTTACCTACCATTCTCTTTAGTCTTCTAAAAGACTAGACTCTCCATGTCCATCCACACACACATGTATAATTAGCTTCTAAACTTCAAATGCCAAGTGGGCATACAGTCTGGTCAGATTTTTTAAACATTTGATTTATAAAAATTTATACTTTGACCCTTCAGTTTTGAACTTCTTCACTGATTCTTTGCTGGCCTTGTTTACTGCTTGTGCCTGTGGAAATATGGGCAGATGAGACAAGGACAATGTTCTATGTGGTGTCTTAGGCCCAAATTCATTTGGACAGATCCCACACAAGTTTAAGACTGGACCTATATACAGATTTTCACAAGGTGAAAGCATTATGATCATCAGCACAGCACCGACTCTGGGTCAGGTTTTGGAAAGATAGGTTTTTATCCCTGGAACTCCTTTCCCTTTAAAAAAAGTTATTAGATTGCCAGTGGTTTTGACATTAATTACTTTAAAATTATGCTAAACTATTTTCCTCAAAATCTGCATGTTTAATTCATAAAGACATTTTCAAAAGAACATTTCCTTGCTTTGGAAACAGCAATGTCATTGCCAGAAGCTCTCCAGGAAGGAAATGACAGGTCATCAGTCATAAGCTTGTTGGATTTTGATGCCTCCCCTTGAAAGAAGAGGGAGACTAAGGAGAGGATTCACCTGGAGAGTGAATCTCTGTGGCAGAAGACACAGGGAAGAGACCCGCTTGAACTTACTGCTCATTTTCACTGGGACACTTGGTGTTTATAACACACACCTCTTGGAAAGGTAATGTAGTTGATTGTTATTCACTGAATCTCTGATTTTTTTCAGTTTGTCAGTTCTCCAGGCATTAGAGGATGGACTGAAGAGAGCAGATGCAGATCCTTCAGTGAAAGCTGTTATGATTTATGGCAAAAATGGGAAATTCAGTGCAGGTAAGACATTTTTCATCAAACACATCCCAAGAAAAACAGGAAACACTCTCCACCCACCATGCCTGAAAATTCTCTGCCTCATAACACTGCTGAGAACAGTCTTGATTTGGCTGGAAATGGCCACAAGACAACTGGCTTTTGCTATTCCACCAGAAACAAGCTGGCATGTTCATCCTGGAATCGGAATGGTCAGGGTTGGAAGGGACCTCTGGAGATCATCTAGTGTGTGTGTCCCTGCCAGAGCAGGGTCATCTAGAGCAGGTTGCAGAGGATGGCATCCAGGCAGATTTGGAATGAGGGACAGCTGCTCATCTCCCTGATGGTGCTTCCATCTCTGGGCCATCAACTGGACCAGTGTGGGGACCATACCTGGGGTGGGGCAGTGCTGAACAACGCATCTCCAGTTGTAGAAGCCTGGGAAGCTAGGGAATTTCTGTGGAGCTCTACACTGCTTGTTAGTGGGAACTTGCACTTAACTATTCCACACTCACCATTTCTGTAGTAAATGCATGATCATGACAATTCCCATCTATTTGTGTACTTGGCCCAACTACATTGAACTCTCTGAAGGGGCTGAAGGAGCTGGGTTCCTTGAAGGTGATCCCAAAAGGGGTCGATTCCTGTTAGCCAGTCTCCTGCTAGCAGCAGGCTGTGCAAGGACCTGATCATCTGTGAGCAGCACTGTTCAGTGGCACAGAGGGAAGGATCATTCCAGTCACTGCCTTCCCCACTGACTCCTCTTCATCTCTTTGTGCTAACCCAGGAGCTGACATCCGAGGATTTTCTTCTGTCAGGAGACGTGGTATTGGCTTGGGGCACCTTGTCTCTCTCATAGAACAGAGCAGGAAGCCTGTGGTGGCTGCCATTGAAGGTGTTGCCTTGGGAGGAGGCCTGGAGGTGGCACTTGGCTGCCACTACCGGGTGGCACATGTGAAGGTAACACGTGCTCCAAGCTAGAGAGGCTGGTGAAGGCATCACCAGACATCTACCCATGGGCATGGACAGGGTGGGATGTCCTGGAGGGCAGCAGGACAGCGTGGCTCTCCTGAGGTCCTCTGCCCAGAGGAGGGGGAATTTGTACCTACGGGACTCTTTGCCTGCAACACCACCCATGACAGGCTTTCTTAAGCCTTATTAAATAACTAATTTCAAGCCATTTATAAAATTGATTTGTAACTAGTAGAATAAGATGGCTGCACAGAGACAGCAGTAAGCAAGTGTTCATTTCATCTGGCTCTCAGCAGCCATTATCTATATTGTGAAGAAGATGACTGTGTCTTACTGGCTCTCACAGTGTGACTTTCCCTTACTTTTATTTTCCCCCTAGTCCTGTGAATTTTGCAGTTCTTTCTGGTAGTGGCCTGGTTTGAACAGGTAGTTGAAATTCAGCTGGCACAGAGTATTTATGGTTTGATTCCTCAAGAGCTCTGGGACCTCAGAGCACTCTGACCAACAGACAGCTTCAAGAGTCTTTTAAAGAGTGATCAGTCTGTTTTCTAGAATCCGCTCGTTCAAGATTCAGGAATGCTGAGCCATCTTCAGGCAGTGCCTGGTCTCCCTGTAGAATCTCTTCACTGAAGAGCCATACCCTCACTTCTGCCCTGGGAATCACTGTTTCTCCAGCACTCTGGGTTGCTGTAACAGCATAAAGAGGTGTTCTAATCACCTTTCTGCCACCTAGGGTGGATGCCATAAGTAGTGGTCTTAAATTGACTCCAAATGTCTTAAGACCTCAATGGGAAAGATGCAATGTATTTTTTTTTTAAATGAGACAAAAAAATCTAGATAGCTTTTTAAGACAGGACCTCCCTTCCTGCTGCCCCTGCCTTCTCTGCCATAACCACACTACATGTTACGTGCACCAAGAGCCATTTGAAAGAAAATCAGGGAAAAGTTCAGTCTGTGAGTGGTACCAATTTTCCTTTACTAAACTTCCAAGTATTAGAGCAAGAAGGTAGCAGTGAGGTCACAGAGTGCCCACTAGCATTTGGTAACAACTGCTTGAAGTTACACATGTCAGTCTGGGGGGTGCTGTTGGCCCTGTAGCTCTCCTGTGCTGTGCTAGCACCCCTCTCCTCACAGAAAGGTGATGTTTTCCCTCTGCATTTGTCCACAAGCCCCCAGAATGGTCGAGTAAGCTTTTGTGTCAATGTCTTACATGGCAAAAAGCAAGGATGGAGTTTCTATGTAGAAGTTCTGAGGCTTCCTAAGGAGCAGTGTGTGAATCAGGTCTGCTTGACTTTCCTCTGTTCTGCTCAGTTTGTTATTATCACTCTAATTAGATTTGTTGTTGAATTTGACTTCATTTTAGGCCCGGCTGGGTTTACCAGAGGTCACCATTGGGTTACTTCCAGGTGGTGAAGGCACTCAGAGACTGCCCAGACTGATTGGGGTACCAGCTGCTCTGGATCTAATCACTACAGGTAAAGTACTGGGCCTTGGCCTTGCTCTGTCTAAGAGGATGGCACTGGGTCACACCACCAGCTTCCTCCAAGATAACATGAATTTATTTTACCTATGGCCTGGAGGGCTGGGCAGAGAAGAACCTCATGAGGTTCAGTAGGAGCAAGTGCAGGGTCCTGCACCTGGGAAGGAAGAACCCCAAGCACCAGTACAGGTTAGGGCAGGACCTGCTGGAAGGCAGTTCAGAGGAGAAGGATTTGGGAGTCCTGGTAAGACAGTAAATGGTCCATGAACCAGCAGTGTGTCCTTGTGGCCAAGAAGGCCAATGGAATCCTGGGGTGCATGAGGAAGAGTGTGGCCAGTAGGTTGAGAGAGGTCACTCTACCCCTCTGCTCTGCCCTGGTGAGGCCACATCTGGAGAACTGGGACCAGTTCTGGGCTCCCCAGTTCAAGAGAGACAGGGAACTGCTGGAGAGAGTCCAGGGGTGGGTGATGAAGATGACAGGGGGATTGGAGCATCTCCCTGATGAGGAAAGGCTGGGAGAGCTGGGGCTGTTCAGCCTGGAGAGGAGGAGGCTGAGGGGAGACCTTGTTCATGCCTGTAGGTATCTCAGGGTGGGTGCAGGAGGATGGAGCCAGACTCTGCTCAGCAGTGCCCAGGGACAGGACGAGGGGCAATGGGCACAGGCTGGAATGTGGGAAGTGCCAGTGAAATATGAGGAGAAACTTCTTTATGGTGAGGGTGGCAGAGCCCTGGGACAGGCTGCCCAGGGAGGGTGTGGAGTCTCCATCTCTGGAGATACTCAAGAGCCCCCTGGGTGCAATCCTGTGGGATGTGCCCTGGGCAATCCTGCTTTAGTGGGTGGGTCGGACTGGATGATCTCTAGAGGTTCCTTCCAACCCTGACAGTTCTGTGACTCTGTAGCTTGAGTTGAAATTCAGCTGGCTTCCACTCATGAAAGGGGCTCAGAAAGGGGCATTCGTGCTTCTGAGGCACGTAGTTAGTGAATGCATTTTGTGTACCTGAGGATGAGCATGTCTCATATTTGAAGCCAGCTACACAGAAGTCATTTTATCGGGTGGAAAAGAAAGAAATTGCCCATTATGTTCCATTGTAGTCATCTTATTTATCTGTTTATCACAGGAAGACACATTTCAGCAACTGAAGCACTGAAGCTTGGTCTGGTTGATGAAGTTGTGGAAGAAAACACAGTTGAGGCAGCAATTTGCTTGGCAAACAGAGTGATTGGTAAGGAAAGAACTGTAGCAATGCCAAGAAATTGGTGATGTTTTGGGGCTGGAGAGGGTCAGAACAAAGCCAATAGTTTGTTCCAATTTCTATGCTCCATTCACTGGGTTTTGGCAGCCATGAAAGACAGATGTAAATGCAGAATTTGTTTTCTGTTGTCTGAAACGAAGAGTTCAGATGATGCAGAGCAGCAGAAATTCAAAGTAGGGATTCAGAGAATAGATACATATCAAATCCACCTGCTTCTGAATTATATATCCAAACTCCCAGGCTCCTCTGGGCTGCTGCAGTCCACTGATTTTGGGGAGCATGCTCTCTTTCCATATATAGCTTCGGATCACAGCTGGAATTGCATGTATTCTGCCTGCACCATCAATAATGGCTGAACAGAAATAACTTTCTAGTGGGGCTGGCACATCCTCAGCCCAACTTAATGACCCATAAGCCCAGAAGCAACTGTCGTTGGACTTTAGCTGCTATGTGAAAAAATGGCCTGTGGACATGGGAGTGATGTGGAGAAAATTTTTTCCCCATCTTAGAAACAGCAAAATCCAATTCACTGGGGTGAGGAACAGGAACATTCCTTGTGAAGCACAAGGAGCATCACCTTGAGAGAAAACAGGGTATTTTCCCAGTACTAACTTCCATGCACCTTTGGAAACAATGATTTCATCTGGAACTGTCACAATGAGATGCATGCAAGGAAGCAAGAAGCCCTTTCTGCTTAGACCCTGTGGCCTCTATAGGCAATGCTTTCCCAGGCTGAGGTGCTGGTTTTGCTCCTGTAGTTCCCTTCACTGCAAACAGGGCCCTTTCTTCTTTGTAGCAGCACTTCCCCTGGGCTAGAAACTGAAGCAGCCTGAGCTTTGTTCCAGATGAGTGCACCATATCTTTCAGGTAGTTCAATGAATGGGCTATTCTTAACGATCAGTGTCTTGTATACTTCCCTACAGCTAGAGATTGACCAGATAGGAGCAAAAAAGTATTCTTTGGCTAGGCTTTCTGCAGGAGATCCCCTTCCTTCCCCCTGTATTCATCCAGCAGTGTTTTTTGGGCTTCATTTTTAGTGCAGGATGGTTGACAGAGGCAGTCCTTGTTTCTCCTTCCCTCCATGTAATCAGATTATATATAATTCTTTAGCAAGAGATGGGTGCTGTAAGACACTTTGGTTCTTTGATTTTGTCCTTTTTGAATGAGAACTCTGTTTATCTGTTGGGAGGGCAATTAAATAATATTGCTCATCTAGGCAAATTAACCCAACAGTGTTCTCTTTGATGTACCTCTGGGCTTCTGAGTGATCCCCTGCATAAAAGTCTATACCAGTATTGATGGCAGCAGCAGAGCAATAGATATGTTGCTAGAACTGACAAACCAATAAGCATTCTGGATTTCAATAAATGCTGTCTGAAATTAAGTGAAATTTAGCTATTTCTATGCTTATTTTTTCTGTGACAGATATTGTGCACTGGCTGACAGTTGTGAAAGTCAGCTTGACCTTAGAGAACCTCAGGAATTAATCAGAGAACACTGTTCCTCGTTGTAACATGTTTCCTGTAATTATGTCCACTACCACTACTGGCAAATTCATCTTCTGTGGCTTCATCTTCATTGGAAATTGTCACTACAAAGAAATTACTTTTTAAATTGTATAATTAGCAACCTGATCTGGTGGGAGGTGTCCCTGCCCATGCAGGGGGGTTAGAACTAGATAATCTTCAAGTTTCCAACCCAAACTGTTCCATGATTCTATGATAAGCATTCAAGGATCCTGGCTGGATGTTGAGCAGGTGGCCTGTCCCAGTCTTACTCATTAGTAGTGGTAAATTTTCTGTTTATTGCTGGTTCCAGTTACCCCAATAAAAATTAGTAATGTCATGGAAGGTCCTTCACTTCACACGCTGTACCAACTCCAACAAGGACTTAAAAAATGCTTTCAAGACTCTTTCCAACAGCTCTACTGGCATTTACAGAATGTGCTTTAACAGTGGAAGTACTGGCAAGTCAGCTAATCTTTGTTTTTTTCCTGCTTGGAAAACATCTCATTAGAGTTTGCAGAAGGCCATTTTTTATAAGGAATGGCCAGGAGCTAAAACCGTGGAGACAGGAGAATGTCCTGGTCACTAAAGGTGCTAGACAACCGCTGCATTACAGAATTTGTCCACCTGATGGCATCAGAAAATAGGAAAATTGCTGACGCTTCCTGTGCAGCTCACGCTGCCCACCTCCTGCTGGCCTGCTGCATGAAGTCCTCAGCTGGAGGAGAAAATGGCTGCTGAGCCTCTGCACAGCAGGGTGCTTGGATCTCCCTCCATAGATCATCGTCCCTTGCTTTCTGACCACACCTGCTGGCTCTCCTGTATCATCTCCTCAGAGCACAGAAGTGCCAGGGGTTTGTCCCAAAGAGCCACGCAAGATCAATTCAGTTGAGCCCAGCTCAGGCCCCACAGGTGTTACACTCTGCCTGGAAAGATGATTAGGATTTTCTCACTGTAAGCTGCTACAAATACTGTGGAGGAAGCATGAGGTTCTTCTGGGGCACATAAAGCCCAAAGGAGGAACTGGTAATTGCATGCTCTAAATGGAGCCTTCTGGAGAAAGGCTTTCTGACAGCTGCAAGGGCTTTCAGCACATCATCATCTCTGGGGTGATAGACAACACAAAGGCAATTTAATCTCTGCAGGGCTCATGATTCTGGCTGCAACCTTCAGGCAGAAGGTCCAGCAAAGTGCTTCTCTGACAGAACCAGTCTGTGAAAGGCAGCCCTGAGGAGCAGGGGTCCACTGTCAGCTTTGTGTCTCAAACCCACCAGCAGTTCAGTGCACCAGGAAGGCTGGGCTAGCTCTGCCTCTTGCATGCAGACTCCTATAGTATCCCCAGGGTTTACAACTCTGGGATCATTTGGGTTTTGTTGTTGCTTTAAATAGCACCATTTTTGACATTGCATGCTTACGTGCTGCTTTTGCTGGTAGGAATTTTAGACTTGGTCTGTCCTTTGTGCCACCTGGACCACAAACCCTAGTAAAACAAAGCAGGTATCTGTGCCTGAGCAGGGGTGATGCTTTCCCCTGCACTACCAATGTCTGTTCATCTTGTTCCTGCTGCTTTGATTTCAGAAATCAAGCCACAAGTGTCCCATGCTGATTTCTTCTTCCCAGGTTTGGATTCAGATCCTTTTTTCCTGTTCATAATTATGCCTCTGATTATTATTAGCATCCCAGAAGCAAAGGCACTGCAATGAGATGCTGAAGAAATACTTCACATGATCTATTTAGCTTACAGCTAAATAAAAGTTCTGTTACATGACCCTGAGAACTACTTTTCTTTTTCACTCTGAGGAACTAACTCATGTCCCCCCCATCAGTGTTTGTGCTTACAAGTACTATTTACTATCTGAAGACCATGCTTAATGGTTCCCAGTAGTATTCATTTTTTACCAGTCCTTTCCACATCAGAGATGTCATATGAAGTCCTTTGATTTGTTGGTCTAAGTGACCTTTCGGCCATCAGATCTGCTTCCTGGGACAGACCTGAGGTTTCCTCTAGTGGAACCCACTATTTAAATTCTAAATAAAGGACCATGCATAAAGAACATTTCTGGGTTAAAAACACATATTTAGGGGAGAAACAAAGGTTTCCAAAACAAAGGAGCATTATCCTGACTAAATCCTGCAATGCTGGCAGATACCAGCTACATTCACTGTTAATGGGAAAACATTATTTTTATGAACCCTGATTGCAAGGGAAGCTACTTGCCCAGCAAGTGTTCATTGCCATGTTTTCTAAAAGGCTAGTCTAAAAAGCCTGATCTCTGAAGACCTTTATGTCAGGAAATCAGTGTCTTAACTCATCCTGGAAACTCATGTTTCTGTTCCTTGGAGCTGGAGTCAGGACATGTTCCTTGGGCAGCTGTGACTGCAGTGCTGCCATTACTGCTGCTCTGCATCCTATGTGTGATTCCTGCTCCTGAGGCTTCTGCTGGTGCACCAGCACTTCCCTAGCTCAGCATGAAGAAAAAGGGGATGCAATATGCCACCTTCCATGGAAGCATGCTCCCATGGCAGAGCTTATCACAGAAGCTAGGGCAATGAGACTGTATACCAGAAAGCTTCTCAGCAGAAGGTTCCCATGAGAGGGGTCCACCCACCATCCTGCTTTGGTGGCCATCCTAGGTGCTTCTGGGAACAGCACTGCAGCAGCCAGTGCAGTAACATGGCTGCACAGTCAGTCAATGATGTGGGTGTGGCTGTGATGACAAGAGTTTGTGAAAATGTTGGAATATTGAGGGAATGCATCCTGAATTTCTCTGATCTTGTTCCTCCATGATCTTTATGGAGAAAAGCTGCCTTTGAGAGCATAGGAAGAACCTGAGTATGGACAGATCAGAGGTCTCACAGCAGGCACCAAGGTTTGTACTTCTGAAGAGGTTGGAGAGGATTTTGGCATCTGAAGTGTAACTAACTTCTCTCAATTAAAATCCTGTCTAGGTATCACCATAGCAACCTCTGTCTGTAATGAGCCTCAGGTATTTGTGTGGCTGCTTGATTCACCCCTTGCTGACACAGAAGCATGAGCTCTCCCTTGTTACTCATTTGCTCCCCAACTCATGCTGTGTTAGCTGTCCTCTTGGCTTGTCTCAAAGTAAACAAAGGAGCTCCTGCTGTCAAGGAAGAATTGAAGTCAGGGTGTATTTCTCAGTCTGTCTTCTAAATGCCTGGGTCAGGACCCTGGCTGGAATGCACCTGGCCAGCAAAGTCAGTTGGGCATCAGGTACTAAATGATACTGCAGGAAAGCTTTAGTCCTGCAGCTTATAGAAACAGCCTTATAGGTGTGGCAGCTGGGACTGAGCAATGTAAGAGAACTGGAGTAGTCAGAGCACACTGTGCAGCTGAGAAAAAGAAGGAAAGAATTACTGCTTTGAAATTGAAATCTTGCTTTTTTGAAATCTGAAGGGACTTGAAAAATTGTAATTGCCACAGCAAGCAGAAAGCTGAAGAGAAATGTCAGTTCAGTTCTAGACCCTGATGTGCCACACAAGCCCTAATGCAGCAAGCTGAGGAGGAAAGAGACTACATTCCGAGTCTGTAGAAAGGGGTGAAGGTCTGTAGTCTTCTACATACATTCACAGACTGATTTGGGATGGAATGGACCCTAAAGATCATCCAGATCACCCCCCTGCATGGGCAGGGACACCTCCCACCAGCCCAGGTTGCTCCAAGCCCCATCCAACCTGCCCTTCAACACTGCCAGGGATGGGGCAGCCACAGCTTCCCTGGGCAACCTGGGCCAGGCTCTCACCACCCTCACACTCCACAATTCCCTCCTCATGTCTCACCTCAATCTCCCTCTGCCAGTTTTCATCCCTTCCCCCTTGTCCTCTCCCTCCCTGCCCTTGTCCCAAGTCCCTCCCCAGCTTTCCTGGAGCCCCTTCTGCTTTGTTCAGTGCCTCTATTTTTCTACCCCCAGACCAGCCAGTGGGACCTCGCAGGCTCAGCCTGAAGCCGGTTCCAAAACTGCCCGACATGGAAGCGTTTCTCAACGAGGCTTTTGTGAAGCTGAAGAAACAGGCCCGTGGTTTCCTGGCTCCGGAGCTGTGCTTCCAGGCGGTGAGAGCAGCCACCAGGCTGCCCTTTGCCGAGGGCGTGCGCAGGGAGCGGGAGCTGTTCGAGGTGCTCCTGAGCTCCGGGCAGGCCCAGGCCCTGCAGTACGTGTTCTTTGCAGAGAGAGCCGTGCAGAAGTGGACAACACCCCGTGGAGCGTCCTGGAGAAGTGCCTCCCCTCGGCCCATCCGCAAGGCAGCCGTGATAGGTAAGGGTTGGAGCTGCGGTGCTTGCTGACTGTGCAGCCAACAGCAGAGCTGGGGGGTGTGACGTGGCTTTACTCCCAGCAGAAGTGGGATTCCCTGGCACTCACTGCTGCCCAGGCTAAGATACACCACACCCATAGGTGGCATCCAAGGAGGAAAGTTGTTGCTGCATTATTAAGCTCAAAAAAAGTCACACCACACTAGATTCTCACTTGATGCCACCTCTTTCTTGAAAAGAGTAACTTCCCCTCACTTCAGAGGCAGCTTCACCTATAGATCATGAGCAGTCAGCTCATTTTAAATCCTGTTGAGTCCTGGCTTTGTTTCATGTTACAAGCAAGTCTGCCTGAAATTCTCCTTCTCCTGGTCTAGTTCTGTACTGCAAGTGCATGTGCAGAGTCACTCAGGGATATATTAATATAAAAATGTTTTGACAGTTGTATTTTAAGAATATTTCATCTCACTGGGATCCACTCCTGCCATTTTGTAGCCCAGCAAGATAATGCCTTCATTAATTTTTTATGAGAGCAATTTAAATAAAACCTTTGATGCACTGCTGAGATGTAAAAAAAAAATATATATCTTTCAGCTCTGCCTGTTGATAGTAGCACTCAAATACAGTTAGACAGGTAATGGAGCACTTGGAAAACATCCATTCTGTTTCAGAGAAAGCTCACCACAACACTACCCTTCCCTGGGTACTTCTCAGGCCTCTTGCACTCTGCACAATAATCATAGACTGGTTTGAGTTGGAAGGGACCTGAAAGATCATCCAGATCCAACCCCCCTGCATGGGCAGGGACACCTCCCACCAGCCCAGGTTGCTCCAAGCCCCATCCAACCTGCCCTTCAACACTGCCAGGGATGGGGCAGCCACAGCTTCCCTGGGCAACCTGGGCCAGGCTCTCACCACCCTCACACTCCACAATTCCCTCCTCATGTCTCACCTCAACCTCCCCTCTTCCAGTTTTCATCCATTTCCCCTTGTCCTCTCACTCACAAGCCCTTGTAAGCTCCGTGAAAGCTCATTTCAGGCCATAGAAACACTTTTTTTGGCAGTTCCCTTCTCCTCATTAGCAGCCATGCTGTACTCCTCACTAAAGTGGTTTTTAAACATTGGCCTAACAACCCTTGTGAGGAGGATCCGTGGCTGTTGCAAGGTTCAGGTGAAGAGGCATGAATTATTGCCAAGTTTACCAGGTGATTTGAAGAGTACAGTGCTTTGGACACATGTAGGGCTGACCTGTCAGGAGTTGCAGTGTGTGCTTTGGCAGGAAGGATCTGTGCAGAAGCCTGGCAGGAATGACCAGGTGGCTAGAATGGGCATTCTTTGCTACATTCTGATAAATCATGCCAACGTAAATAATCCATTTGCAAAGTCCCAGTCACAATGACAGTTTAGCCAGAAGGGCTGTTTAGATCTGATCTGCTTATTTTGGTGCTGAAACTGAGCTAGAGGGCATTCTAAGGACAGATGCCATCTCTAGTTGAAAGTTTCTAGTAGAAACATTATCTGTATCTTATTTCCAAACTGAACTGGCCAGACTACATCTCTCATCCATTGGATTAAATACTTGCACCTCATCTCCAGACAAGTTTTTGAATTCTGTTCTGGAACTTCCTCAGCCTCACCTTTCTGTGATTTTGTAGCTGGTTACAGACTCTGCTGAAGTTAACTCATACGTTTTGCAGAATAAATCACAGAATATCAAGGGTTGGGAGGGACCTCTGAAGATCATCAAGTCCAACCCCCCTGCCAGAGCAGTACCCAAACCAGGGCAGGTCACTCAGAAAGGCATCCAGACAGGGCTGGAAAGGCTCCAGAGAAGGAGACTCCACAGCCTCTCTGGGCAGCCTGTCCCAGGGCTCTGTCACCCTCACAGCAAAGAAGTTCTTCCTCATGTTGAGGTGGAACTTCCTGGGCTCCAGTTTGAATCCATTCCCCTTGTCCTATCTCAGGGCACAAGTGACAAGAGCTTGTCCCTGCCTTCTTGATGCCCTCATGTATTGATAGACATTAATTAGATGCCTCCATCAGTCTTCTCCTCTCTAGACTGAACAGCCCCAGGTCTCTCAGCCTTTCCTCATCAGGCAGGTGTTCCAGTCCCTTCATCATCCTTGTAGCCTCCCTTGGACTCTCCCCAGTAGATCCCTGTCCCTCTGGAACTGGGGAGCCCAGAACTGGACACAATACTCCAAGTGAGGTCTCACCAGGGCCGAGTAGAGGGGGAGAAGAACCTCCCTTCATCTGCTGGACACACTCCTCTTACTGCACCCCAGGATACCAAGTGTTTTGACATTTTTACTGCAGAACACAATCTGTCACACTCTGGTCATTTCCACAACTCTGGACTTACCCCAATTTGTAATGGGTGCACAGCCAGAGGGGGAACAGTGTTCTAGGAGTAATTAGACTCAGACCAGGTACTGAGATGTTTCTTCCTTGCACCTACTTGGTATGCTCAAGGTGACAGCCCTGTTCAACACATCCTGTTCATTATCTACTGGCAGGAAGCAGCTGGGTCCCAGGGATGGGGAGCCAAAGCAGTAACACCTCCCAGGGGGACAGAATCATGGAATCACAGAATCATTGAGGCTGGAAGGGACCTCTGAAGGTGATCTTACCCAACCCCTCTGTTCACACAGGGCCACCTAGAGCCAGGTCTCCAGAATCACATCCTGGGGAGAGCTTTTAAATATCTCCAAGGATGAAAACTCAACAACCTCTTTAGACAGCCTGTGTCAGTGCTCAGTCACCCTTATATTGAAGAGATGGAACCTTCTGGATTTCAGTTTGTGCCCATTGTCTCTGGTCCTGTCCCCAGGGGCCACCTAAAGGAGTCTGGTTCCATCTTCTTTACACCTGCCCCTTGGGTATTTAGGTACATTGATAAGAGTCCCCCCAAGCCTTCTCTGGGCTGGAGTCACAGCTCTCTCAGCTTCTCCTGATATAACACTCCAGTCCCTTAATCATCTGCACAGCCCTTCACGGAACCCACTCCAGTAGCTCCATCTTACTCTTCTACTGGGGAGTCCAGAACCAGACACAGTACTCCAGGCATGGTCTCACCAGTGGTAAGTAGAGAGGAAAGATCACCTCCCTCACCCTGTCAGTGAGACTCCTAACACAGCCCCAGATACCATTAGCCTTTTTTGTCACAAGGTCATATTGCTGCTCACAGACAATTTGGTGTCCACCAGGACCCCCAGGTCCTTTTCTGCAGAGCTGCTTTCCAGTCAGCCAGCCCCCAGCATAGCCTGGTGCAGAGGACCATTCCTCCCTAGGTGCAGGACTTTGCACTTCCCCTTCCTCAACTTCCTGAAGTACCTATCAACCCCTTCTCCCTCTGGATGGCAGCACAACCCACTGCTGTAGCAATCAATTATTTACAGTACCTGAATAAGGCAGGCAGAGCAGACCCAGAGATTGTGGCCAGGATCTCCTAGAAGCAGAGATGGTCATGCAAATTTCATATGATGATGCTGGTCCAAGGTAAAGTTGGGAAGCCAGGCTGAGGTCTGGACCAGCAGTGTCCACAGTGAAACACCAGAACACTCCAATACAGCTTAGGAAAGGAAGAGAAGCCCAGGTCTGAGCTTAAATGGGGCTGGGAGGCCAATGGGCAGTGGATGTGGGTGGAGGCTCCAGCTGCAGCTGGTCAGGGTCACTAAAGCTGATCAGTGCCCTCAGCGCCTCCCCCCTTACCCAGGCTTTGATGCCTTCTCTGAGTCACTGCTTCAACCCCCCTCCACTACCCCCTCCCCACAGTTGAACCCTCCTTGTTTATGCTGCTTGTTCCCATGATGCTTCATTTGATAAGTGACATCACCTACTTAGGAAGTTATTGATCACCTCCTTTTCACTCTGAATCACACACCACATCTTCATATCACTGCTTTGCATCACTTCTTGCTGCCACTGTATGGTGCTTTTTCTCCTTCCTCTGGAAGGTTTTTCTCCTATTTTGGCTTTTGATGTCAGTGAAATTGCAAGTTTGTCAGAGACAGGCATAGAGCACACCAATACAACTGTATTTTTCCTTTCAGGCTACTCTAACAAAAAGTCATTCTCCAGCCACTACCACCCTGTACACCCTCTTAATTTCACATTCTTGGTCTTAAGTACCTTCTTGCAGCACCAGAAATCCAAATTTTAGGGATGATTTTTGAAGGACTGGCACCTTTTAAAATAGTGCTGCTCATTCATGTAATTACTGAGTCTACGAAGGTGATCCTCTGTTGTCACTGCAGAGAGGATGGGAGGCAGAGCAAGATGTTGTATCCCTTTGGGATGGCCAGAAATCACATACACCCCCTTTTCCAGCAGACAGTGTTGTGCTGTGTCACACACTAAGTGAAAGTTTCACACACAGAGGGTGCTGCTGCTTCCCTCTTTCGTTGCTGCACAATGAGAAGCAACTGAGATCACATTGACTTCCTCCTCCTTCAGCACCTTTTCCTTAGGCACAGAGGACCTTTAGGGTATGGCAGCAGTGCCACTTGCTTTGTGGCTCCCCTGCCTGTCCAGGAACTTGGAGGGAGCTCCCTGCTTGTCTGGAGTGTCACATTCTTTCTGCTTGCAATTAATACCCTGAAATAGTGAGATGGAGAAGCAACTCCAGCCTGCAGCAATCTACCACTGCCAAGTGCTCATTGTTGGTTTCAACAGGAAAACTGGAACAGCCTTTGCATATTTTTAGCAAAGTATTGTTTCCATTGCCCAGCATTTTAAAGTCCAAATATTCATTATAATTCAGAATATTTTCCACTGATCTGTATTTCTCCAGTGTGTGTGACTGTGCATGGGTTGCTTTGTACAGATTTTGAGTTATTTTGTTTTGAACTCTGTTTTTAAAGTCCTTCAATTAGTTTTGCATGATATTTCTTATTCTAAGTATTTCATGTGACTGATCAATAATTAACAGTCATTATTCACTCAGCTTGCCCAGCAAATGGATTTGTCATCTCCATGTTTGGCCTGAAATTACATGGGCTCAAGGGTGGGCTTATTTATATGTCAAAGCTACAGTTCACCTCAAAAGACCAGAAGCAAGATGTGCTTTTTCTTGAAGAGGATCTCAGTCTTCTTTTGAAAGTCCTGGGCATGAAAGATGGTAACACAGCTCTGAGAACTATCCCCTACATGGAATATAAGAATAGAAAGTTTTTTTCATGATCGGGGGGAAATGAGAGCACTATTGAGGAAGAAAAGAGTAGAAATTTCCAGTAGAAATTCTGGAGTAGTTCCTGGCCATGTTTTGGTCTGTGATCTGGCTGAGCATGTGACATTTCCCTTTCTCTTTCTTCTACAGCCTTCCACACAGAAAAGGCCCTACCTTTTTTTTTTTATCTCTAATGTATTCTTCCCCAAGATCACTAGGCTTTACAGATTGAAAAAAGGAGTCCTCAGAAGTGCTTCTTTCCCTGCTAGATTGCCAGATCTCTCCTTGGGTTTATAGCCCAGCATTAGAAAATAATTCCAGGGGAGTCATGCTGTGCAAGCTCGAATGTAACAAAACCCTTGGGGCTTTCATTACTCTCTCTGCCAGCTTCATTAAACATCATTTCGTACAGGCCACTGAAGAGTTATGTAGTGAGTTGAGAGACAGCTTTTCTAGGTCAGAAACAAGCTTGGCAAACTCATATCTTATCCATAAGCCTATTCCCATGGCCTAGAAAGTGGAGTACTACAAGTATGTATGCTTGTCTGTCATGGGCTGGCTAAAACCTGGGTGGGACAACTCACACTACGTGTGGATGAAAACAAACAGGGAGATCAGCTAATGCCTCTGCAGAACTTGCCTTGAAAAGGAGGCTGGAGATGTTCTGCTCATGGAAGAGGTTTTGGTTTAGGAAAAAGCAGCATGTTCACATCGTGAGAGGTCTGCTAAGATTTTAGTCATGAGTCTGAAGCTGAGAGGGACAGGAGTTAATAAGGCCCAGGATGTGAATGTTACTTCTTTACTAGAGCTTGGAAATTCTAGGGAGAAATCCCAGGTCTCCAGTCTGGAAAGGAAGAAGAGACTTCAAGAAAGAGTCATTAAGAAACCAGATTTGGAACTGCAGAACCTTGATGTCTACAAAAGGCCTTAAAGATGGGGCTTGGTGGATATGCAGGAGGTGGTGAGTTGCCTCCCATGCTGTCTCAGAAGAAAGCAGCCTGTGCAGCTCACCAAAGACAGGCTAAGAACTTTCTCCACCTGACCCTGCCACCACATCTGAGGCTCTGAGTATGGGGCACAGTGGAAGGAGCTATTTCTGTTTGGGGTTTTTCAGTCCCCAAACCACGGACACTGAAATACTGGAACTGATTCGTGTTATTCTAGTTTTACTTTCAAATCAGGTTTTCCCAGTACTTGATTATGAAGCAGTAAATCTAATTTCCTAGAAAGGAGCTTCAGCATGAGCTCGGGAGTGTCATGGTTTATAAGGAGGCTGCCAGATAGTGATGTCTGTAAAAAACTCTCTTCTTGTGGCTAAGCAGGGGATGGTTTCAATGTCTTGTGTAGACAGAACTAACCCATGGTGTGTAGCTTGGAGGGAAAACATACCACCTTGTTTGACCTTGTTTGCTGGCACTTGTTTAAATGATGACATTATTTCAGCTCCTCTTTACAAAGCTGCTTTAGACAAATTTTTTAATCCCCTTGTTTCTGTTTATTTGTTTAGCTGACTTTAATTTGTAAATCTGGATTAAAAAAATCATTTCTACAGAATTATAACAAGCCTGTACTTTGTCTAGTTGTTGCTTTATTTAGGATATTAGTAATCCTCCCATTCAGATGCTTTGCACTTTTAAAGCTGCTTAAAATGTGCTGGTCTTCTCTTACTAGTTTGTATTAATTTAGTCTTAAAAGCCTCCCTGATGGGTGAGCAAGATAAATTGTGTGGATTGTATCACAGGGAAGTGTAAGTGTGCAGCTTCATTTTATGCTAGAAGGCAGAGCTGGTGGAAGGGCTCAGAAGGAAGGAAGGGATCAAGCCAACAGTCTCTACACTGTTATTGCTGGGGGTAGGAGCTGGTAGTAGCACATTTAGAGATGTTAGAGGAAAAAAAACCAAACATCTTGAATGGATGCTCAGTTAGGAGAATTCTGGGCAAGAACTTTAACTGTCTGGTTGCACATGGAAGACTGTGTCTTTGAGACTCTTCAGAAGTTAGGAATGGCCTGTGTTGGAGGACTTGAAGAGTTCTCAGTGGGCAGAGATGCCTGATATAAAGTGCAAACAGCAAACAAAAGGCTGCTGACATTCCAGAGTGATTAAAAAGGAGACAGAAGATGTTGAAATCTGGATTAAGAAGAGTGTGTTTAGTTCCATCCTCTTGATCTGGTGACAAGACACATAGAAGACACTAGAGACAAAATTTAGAGATCAGTGTCCAAAATCAGCTGAATTCTGTTTGCTTCAGGGATTATACCAGTGCCAAGGGAGAAGAGGAAGGGGACAAAGAGGAAGCTTGGAAAGAGGGACAATCCAATAGTCTGAGCTTTGTGTCCAGGTGCAGTTGTTTGCTTGCACTGATATTCCTCTGTGAGCGCCCGTAAAGGACCATCTCAGCAGAACAGAGAGGCACTGATATCCCCAGCCTGGAGCTTGCTCATGAAACTACCTGCTGGAAGTTGTTAACAGGGCTGAAGCTGAAACTCAGCTCTCCTGTCTTTGATCCCCAGGTTCCAACTCTTAAGTGATGCTGGTTTCCACAGGTATAAAACGTTGCAGGCAGAAGACATGAATCACACGGTCTGCACACACTGGAGTGAGTCCCACTGGTATCTTGGAAGCTTGAGAGGACATTAACTTGCCATTATGCTTCTGCTTTTCAGACATTTAGACTCACTGAACAGGAGAATTCACCTTCCTTTTCCTCAGTCCTCAGTTCTTTTTGTCTCCCTGTGCACTGCTCATTTTGCACATGCTTCCACTCTTTC
>NW_009952570.1:698587-704803 GCF_000747805.2 Chaetura pelagica
TTTCCCCTGGAGATACAGGGTAGTGGTTCTGTCGAGTGATTAATTGTAACATTTTCTATTCCTAGTCTCTGATTCTGTCTCACTTTTATCCCCAGGGCTGGGAACAATGGGCCGAGGCATTGTGACTTCACTGGTTAAAGCCAACATACCCGTGGTAGCCCTGGAGCAGAATCTGGAGTATCTGAACACTGGAAGAAAAGCTGTGATGCTCCTTTTGGAACGTGAGGCTGTGAAAATGGAGCAGGGCACCCAAACCCTGGCTTTCCATGACCCTGCACATCTCCATTTCACTGTGGACTTTGACGTGTTGCGGGATGTAGATCTAGTTATCGAGGCTGTGTTTGAGAACATGGCACTAAAGAAGGAGATATTCCAGAAGCTATCAAAAATCTGCAAGCCAGGGGCCTTTCTGTGTACAAACACATCAGCCCTGAACATCGATGAGATAGCTTCTGCCACCAGCCACCCACAGCAGGTCATTGGCACACACTTCTTCTCCCCTGCTCATGTGATGAGGCTAGTAGAAATAATCTATGGCCACCACACATCCCCTGTGGCCATTGCCACTGCTATGCAGCTGGCCAAAACCTTGAAGAAAGTTGGAGTGGTGGTAGGGAATTGCTTTGGATTTGTTGGGAACCGAATGATGTTTCCTTACGTTCAACAGGCAGTCTTCCTGTTAGAGGAAGGAAGCAGACCAGAAGCTGTAGATCAGGTGCTTGAAGATTTCGGGTTTAAGATAGGACCTTTCAGAATGTCTGACCTGGCTGGGCTGGATGTGGGCTGGAGGTCTCGACAGGGCCAGGGCCTCACGGGGCCCTCGCTGCCTGCAGGAACACCTGCCCGCCAGCGGCACGGCCAGCGCTACAGCCCCCTGCCCGACCTCCTCTGTGAGCAGGGCAGGTTTGGCCAGAAAACTGGGAAAGGCTGGTACCAGTATGAGAAGGCTGGGGGCAGGACAGCCAAGCCAGATCCATGGCTCCACAGCTTCCTGGCCCAGTACAGGGACACCCATCGCATCCAGACCCGCTCTATAGACCAGGAGGAGATCCTGGAGCGCTGCTTGTTTCCCCTCATCAATGAAGGGTTTAAGATCCTGGCTGAGGGAATAGCATCTGGCCCAGAACACCTGGATGTCATTTATATCAATGGCTACGGGTGGCCAAGGCACAAGGGGGGGCCCATGTTCTATGCCTCCACCGTTGGGCTCCCTCGTGTTCTGGCTAAACTGCAGAAATACTCTGAGGCCCACCCTGATGTTCCTGAGCTACAGCCCAGTGCCCTGCTGAAAAAGCTGGTAGCTCTGGGTAGCCCTCCCCTCAAAGACTGGGTGTCCTGCCTCAGCCAGCCAAGCAACAAGCTGTGATCCCCTCAGTGCCTGCTGTGGAGCCCCCAGCAGTGGAGGCTGATCTTGTGAAACAGGTGCTGTAATTGCACTGTCTTTTCTAATCAAAACCAAAGTGCTGGTAAAAACGTCACTGACCTCCTGGGCCTTTGCAGAGAATGACTTGGGCTGATGATTGATCTCAATCTCCCTCTTGCTGCAGGCAGCCACTGCCACCACCCACCCCCTACTCACTCCCATCCTTACCCACCTGCTTTGCTTTGCACACTGCTGCATAAAGGCCTGTCTCATTCTGCTCTGCCCTCAGATCCTCACAGCCCTACATCTCTTCCAGCCCGTCCTTGGGGAAGGGAGGGAGCAGCATCTACAGCCCATATGGCAAATCGTGGTGGGAGGCAAAATGACCACAATTCACCCCAAAGATCTACCAGATCCTGCCTTAAACCTATTTCCCAGTTTATTCTGGTATTTCCTGTGCAGCCCACCTCTACTGGATTCCCTGGCTCTCCCAAAGCCAGCCAGCTGGAGTCTGTTCCCTTCCCTTAGCTGGGGGAGAGGTGGCACCTTGAAGAGGGAAAGCCGTGAGTTGGAGAGAGCAGGTTTGGGCAAAGAGCAAGGAGCCGGGCTGGAACCTCCTCCCTGCTGCAGGGGAGATTCTAATAAATGCCAGAAAAGCCTGACTAACCTGCCCTGTGCTGCTGGCTCATGACTGGGCCTTCTGCATCCAAACTTCATCCTCTGGTATTATCCCCACCAGCCTTTGTCCAAGTAGAAGTATCTTCTGGCGCCTCATCAGTGTGGATGTGTGTTGCCATCACTTCTCCTGTTTGGGCTGCCTACAGCTACCACCAGGTCTTGGGGCTCAGAATGCTCTAGTGGACCAGACTGAAGCCTGACTTGGGTTTCCACATGGGCAGGGGCACGCAGAGAAGTGCATGACTCCAGAGCTGTGCAGGCAGGAGAGGTGCTGCAGGGAGGAGAGGTGCTGCAGGGAGGCAGCAGAGCTCTAGAAGAGAACAGAGCGAGCCAAACTTGCTCCAGGCCTGACACTTTGATAACTAACTTTTGCTTTTTATTTAAATAAAAGTGCTTGAATTCTCTAATAACGGGTGATAGGATACTGTATGGGAATGCAGAAAAAGGAAAACGTGCTTGTTCTTTCTTTATACATACCTCCACCACTTCTCTGTGCTGTAGAAACGGATAATTTTCCCATTTGTGGAGGAGTTTGTGTCTGGAAAGGCTGTGTGCTGCTTTCTTCCTAAACGTGGCTTATTTTGCCCTTTGCCCACCCCTGTCCCACAGTGGGTAAGGGTGCAAAACTGAGGGCAGGAGACCCTTCAGAAGTCAGAAGCCATCCCAAGCGCCTGGTTCCAGGGAGGATTTTTCTCCTGCAGGCCCAGGACCTGCTGCAGGTGCCCCATCGCTGTGTGGCACAGCTGGGGCAGCACAGCTGGGGCAGCACAGCTGGAGCAGCACAGGGGTGACACGCGGCTCCCACGCCTGCGGGTTCCAGGTGACACGTTGCCCAGCAGAACTGGCTGGTGCTGGTGACTGTCCTGTCACCTCTGGACACGATGCAGTGCCTGGGATAACATCCCCTCTCCTGTGCCTCGTGCTCACCCGCACTGGGGAGGAGCTGGGAAAGGGCAGTTGCCCCTGGAGGAGGGAAGCCCTTCCTCTGCAGGAGAGATGCTGCTCTCGGGACATCAAGACCCACCAGCTTCTAACCTGAAGCCAAAATTTCTTTCCTCACCTGCAGCTCTTTTTGTGCTGATCCCTTTAACCTGCCCTTTCCCCTTCTTACCTCTCCTCACGGAGACTGCTGAGAACAGAGGCCGTTCACACCAGCAGTGTCTCTGCTGACAGAAGTGCATTGGTGAATCCCTGCCTCCCCAGGCAGCCCAGCATTGATCTGTCTGCTGCACGTCCCCGCTGGCCAGCAGGGACATTGCTGGTGCTGAGGGGCTGCACAGGCAGCTCCAGGAGGGCAGGGCTGTCCCTGCCCCTCCACTCCCTGCGGGGTCAGAGCACACCCAGGAGCAACCACAGCTCAGCAGCCCCCAGCCCCAGGAAAGCAGCACACGCTCCCCAGCCCGACTGGAAGCCTTTGGTGTCTGCTGACACACCTCTAACCAGAAAGCACCAGCCTGTTCTGTGAGCCTCTTCGGTGGGTTGTTAAAACAACAGCTTGCAAAGTCCCCGATCAGCTCAAATATGCAGTGATACCAGAAATACACCCCTGAGAGAAATGTTTCTTCATTTCACCAGGAGAGAAAATGGCCCCATGCAGAGGAGAACTTGATAACCAGTTGGTACAGGATTCGTTTTCCCACCTGCCTTTTCAAACCAGCTAACTTATTTTCACTCAGTGAGAAAAGATACTGAACATGTTTTCCAGGTAAAACCATCCCTACTGGCAAGGAATGTCCTGGGCTTGCTGCAAATCTGACCATTCTGAGCCGTATGAGTGCACTGAGGATGTACAGTTCTCCAGCACAGGGAGGCCTTGGCAGCACACATTGCAAGCTGGCTCTGGTCCATCCTTAATCTTTGGGCTCCACTTCTACTTTCATGTGATTCTCTGGCTGCAGAGCTACACTTTCTGCACAGCAGGACTCTTGCCTTCAGTGCTTAGGATATTTAGTTTCAGCCCTGCGAGTACCCATGGCCTCTCCCATGCAGCTGCAGAGTTGTTAGATGTCTTTAATTAAGTCAGTGAACTCTGCCAGTGCAGCAGATGCCTCCATTAACTGTTCAGCCACAGGCGTTTTGCAAAACAGTAAAACATGGGAGTGCACCAAAGGAGAGAATGGCTTCAGCTTTGATCAGCATCCCCTGCAGCACTGGGCCTTCAAAGGACAGCAAAAAGCTCCCTGCCTTTTGGCTTGCTCAGAAGTGCTGTCCTGAAGTGCATCTCCAAACTGGACAGGGCACTTGAGTCTCATCAGAAGCACTTGCATCTGTTTCTGTAGCCCATTGTTCACCTGCCTTTGCTTTATTTCTTGTGAACAGAAAGTGATCTTACAGCCCAGGCGGGGTCTGAGCACAGCTCTGGAGGTGAAACAGCAGTGGAGAGGGAAGGCTTTGTGCCAGCAGGAAGAAGAGGCAGTTAACCTTGGGCTGGGGGTCTTGTGGGACCTGAGCTGCAGCCCCTCTTTGCTGCTGCTGGGCTCCAGGGAACAGGAGGACAACAGAACAGTGTCAAAGAAACACCTGATTTTGCAGCCAGTGTCTCCTCTGCTTGCAACCAGCTGAGCAAGGTCCTGAATGTTTGCAGATTCCCGTGGGCTCTTGGCAAAACAAAGCCTTGAGGAGTGATTCAGAAAAGTCACTTTCCAGTGCATTAACCCTGGAGGCATTTGAAACCCAAAGGCCCATGAAGCTCCCTCAGTCCTGGTGACCAGTGCCAAGGAAGGCTCCACATTGCAGGTGAGCACCCACCTCCTTCCCAGTTTGGCTGAGCTTAATGGGTCCAGTTCCTGAGGCACGGTGTAAACCTCCCTGTCTCCCTCAGCCAGCTCTGACTGCTTTTGTCCCAGCAATCCAAACCAGCCCCAGAAACACGCCTGCTGTGAAGCTCTTCCTCGGGCTGGGTGGGCAATCAGCCTGCTGAGAGGCAGAGGCTGTAGCCTTTGCTTGCACATCCCAGGTGAAGAAGGCATAAGCTGGGACACAGGTGCCCAGAGCTCCCACTGGGAAGGCATAAGCTGGGACACAGGTGCCCAGAGCTCCCACTGGGAAGGCATAAGCTGGGACACAGGTGCCCAGAGCTCCCACTGGGAAGGCATAAGCTGGGACACAGGTGCCCCTTTCTGCACAGCAGGACTCTTGCCTTCAGTGCTTAGGATATTTAGTTTCAGCCCTGCGAGTACCCATGGCCTCTCCCATGCAGCTGCAGAGTTGTTAGATGTCTTTAATTAAGTCAGTGAACTCTGCCAGTGCAGCAGATGCCTCCATTAACTGTTCAGCCACAGGCGTTTTGCAAAACAGTAAAACATGGGAGTGCACCAAAGGAGAGAATGGCTTCAGCTTTGATCAGCATCCCCTGCAGCACTGGGCCTTCAAAGGACAGCAAAAAGCTCCCTGCCTTTTGGCTTGCTCAGAAGTGCTGTCCTGAAGTGCATCTCCAAACTGGACAGGGCACTTGAGTCTCATCAGAAGCACTTGCATCTGTTTCTGTAGCCCATTGTTCACCTGCCTTTGCTTTATTTCTTGTGAACAGAAAGTGATCTTACAGCCCAGGCGGGGTCTGAGCACAGCTCTGGAGGTGAAACAGCAGTGGAGAGGGAAGGCTTTGTGCCAGCAGGAAGAAGAGGCAGTTAACCTTGGGCTGGGGGTCTTGTGGGACCTGAGCTGCAGCCCCTCTTTGCTGCTGCTGGGCTCCAGGGAACAGGAGGACAACAGGACAGTGTCAAAGAAACACCTGATTTTGCAGCCAGTGTCTCCTCTGCTTGCAACCAGCTGAGCAAGGTCCTGAATGTTTGCAGATTCCCGTGGGCTCTTGGCAAAACAAAGCCTTGAGGAGTGATTCAGAAAAGTCACTTTCCAGTGCATTAACCCTGGAGGCATTTGAAACCCAAAGGCCCATGAAGCTCCCTCAGTCCTGGTGACCAGTGCCAAGGAAGGCTCCATATTGCAGGTGAGCACCCACCTCCTTCCCAGTTTGGCTGAGCTTAATGGGTCCAGTTCCTGAGGCACGGTGTAAACCTCCCTGTCTCCCTCAGCCAGCTCTGACTGCTTTTGTCCCAGCAATCCAAACCAGCCCCAGAAACACGCCTGCTGTGAAGCTCTTCCTCGGGCTGGGTGGGCAATCAGCCTGCTGAGAGGCAGAGGCTGTAGCCCTTTCGTGCACATCCCCGGGGCAGGAC
>NW_009952570.1:704977-706606 GCF_000747805.2 Chaetura pelagica
CCAGAGCTCCCACTGGGAAGGCATAAGCTGGGACACAGGTGCCCGGGGCTCCCACTGGGAAGGCATAAGCTGGGACACAGGTGCCCGGGGCTCCCACTGGGAAGGCATAAGCTGGGACACAGGTGCCCGGGGCTCCCACTGGGAAGGCATAAGCTGGGACACAGGTGCCCGGGGCTCCCACTGGGAAGGCATAAGCTGGGACACAGGTGCCCGGGGCTCCCACTGGGAAGGCATAAGCTGGGACACAGGTGCCCGGGGCTCCCACTGGGATGCTGCAGAGGGAGAGAAAGACCCCCCAGGCCCACAGAAAGGGGAGCAGGCACCTACCTACTGCCTGGGATGGAAGGAGCCAAGTGTCTGCCCTCCCACTCTGGCACCCAGCCCATCTGCCAGGCAGAGCTCTCCTCCCTGCTCTTAGCAAGGAGGGAGGAGGGTTCAGTTCAGGAGGGACCAGCAGGACCATTTTGTGCAGCCTCCAGGGTAACACAGGCCAGAGGCTGCCCCCAGAGAGCCCCGTGCTGTCTGGCTGGTTAAACTCCATCCCCCAAAACCTGTGCTCTGGGGGGAAAGGGGCTGTGGGTGGGTTAGTGGGGGGGACAGGGCAGTGCACGGGGCAGGAGCTGCTCACCTCTGGGTGTTGTTTTGGTGGTTCTCAGCCTTGTGCCCAGCTCAGCACCAGTGTGAGCAGTGCACGTCCCACCAGCAGTGCTGCAGGGAGCAGGTCTGTGCTGCGAGGCAGGGACCACAGGCAGGGGTGGCTCAAAACTTCAGTCCAGCCCTCTGTGCTGCAGCTGTGACCCATAACTCTTGTTTTCACCCATAAAGCTGATCACAGGGACACGCCTCGGTTGTTCTGAAGCTCCTTGTGTCTGCAGGAGGCAAGGGATTCACTCGGCACATCTGCAGGAGGGTGTACAGCATGGGGACACCTCTGGGGATCCAAACCGCAGGGGAACTGCCTGGGAATGTTCTGGAGAACACAGAAACATGAGTCTTGTTTGACCACTTCTGACAACGAGCTGCTGAACAGTGGTGACTAGGAAAATCACCAGTCTCTCTTCCAGCAGCAAGCTGACTTCAGCTCTCTTGAAACCAAGCAGCAGGGCAATGAAAACACAATTGACTTTCCAACACGACAGGGAAACAAGCCCACCACTCACTTACGAAACCAGATAGCGCAGCCACAGCCCGAGATAAACCCAAGCTTTAACTTTTGGCCTAAAGATACCACGGTCACAAAACCATCACGCACGTTTAACATCGCGATTAACCAAAACATCTGCCCATTATTTTACAAGATGGAAGCCGAAGTTCATCGGTGCTTTAAAAACGACTGCGTGCTCAGGAAGAAGGTCACTCAGGGTGAAGAAACGGGCACTAAACAAGCGCTGCACGGGCCACCAGCTCTGCCTGCCCCTGTGCCCGCAGCCCGGGGCACAGAGTCCCCAGGTGACCGGAGCCCGTTCCCTGCCCGTTCCCTGCCCGTTCCCTGCCCGTTCCCTGCCCGGACCCCGCTGCACGGGCCCGGGGGGCTCCCAGAGGATCCTCCCGGGGATGCTCCGTGTCCCGCTGACACCGCTCGGGGCTGCCGGGGTTGCTGCAGCGCGGGGCCTCTGAGACCCGGTTACA
>NW_009952570.1:708335-724676 GCF_000747805.2 Chaetura pelagica
CTGGAGACATTCCAACCCCCCTGGACACGTTCCTGTGTGATGTGCTCTGGGTGCCCCTGCTCTGGCAGGGGGGCTGGGCTGGGGGATCCTTCCAGGTCCCTTCCAACCCCTGGGATGCTGTGATGCTGTGATGGTTGGGGTTAAATTTGAAGCCTGGGGCTGCTGGAGTTGTCCCTTGACTCCTGGCATCCCGTTCTCCTTCCAAGTCTCTTGCCTTCTCTCCTTGCCACTTAAGCTCCTGCCTGGATTCCCCTCGCAAATTTTGCTAAAAGGGCCTGCCTAAAAGTCCACCTTTCCCTTGGATGAGGGGTTCTGTTTGAATTAAATGCACCTTTGGGGAATTTCGCTTTGATTTGGGGTTCATTTGAAATCAGTTGCCCTGAAACAAGACCTGTGTGGTGGCACAAGGGGCTTTGGGGAAGGTGCCATTGTCACCTGCTGCACAGGGACAGGGGCAGCTCCCTGGCATTCCATGGAGGGCACAAAGGCCCTCCAGTTCTGACCCAGATATGCTCCTCCAAAATGTCTGTGGCCTCAGTTATGTGTGGCTGGCATCAAGATAGTTGAGCTTCCAAACACTCTGGGAGGGCAGGAGCTCGAGACGGCGTTTGCAAACTGGAGGTGTCCCCTGAAATCAGCTGGGGATGGGCTTGGGAAGGGGAAGCCAAATACAGAGCTGGGAGCACCTAGAGAAGTGACCTGGGGATTAAGATGGATCGCAAGGTGAATGTGCATCAGCAGCTGGAGGCCTTTGTGGTGTGAATCCAAAACCAGAGCCTTCACTTGGGGATGCATGAACAGGAGCATTGCAAGCGTGCAATTTAATTAGTCTCTTCGGCTCAGTAATGATGAAACCAGACTGATGGGCTTAGTTTTGAGCATTGCACTTCAAAAAGCTGTAGGAGAATTGAAGAGGTTCTGTAGGAAGTCACAGTGATGAGCTTAGAAAATATGATTTACAAGGAGGTGCAAAAGCAAAGGGGTTGTTTGGGCTGTAAAAGATTTGTGGGGAGGAGGGAGATGAGCTTTGCTTGTGTTCTGGTCCTTCTCCACACAGACTTGAAACTTTACTAGTTATCATGTAGCTGTGATGAGGAAAGCTTAGGTTCAGATGTTAGAAAACATTTTACCTAGGAACAGAAATTAAGCAAGGGAACAGGGTACTTAAGAAGGCGAAGAAACCTGTTCCCTGAAGGCCTTTAGGGAAGGTTTGATCTGTTGTCTCTGAGGGGTGACAGAGAGCTGATTCCCTCTTGGAAGGACCACTTGAGATCCCATCCAGCCCTTAGCTTCCCTGTGGCCATCATAAAATTTAAAACTAATCCTAGCTTTTACAAGAAATGCAGACTTCTGTCCTAATTCCCCCTCTACAGCTAAGGAAACTTTTGAGATACGTTCGCCCCATGAAAATGGGGCATGATTTTAAATGAGGGGAGTAACAGACCCCATTTTCTTTCTCAACCTTCTGAAAGCCATGAAGAAGCTTCCTCCTTTCTTGCCCTCTTATTTCCTGATGCAAATTTCAGAGCTAAGGATCTCGTTGTGTCCTGCTCCTGCAGAAAGAGTTGAGTTGGACTTAAAAGGGGTAAGAGTGAGGCCTGTAATGAAAAATTGTATAGAGGTCAGAGATGTAATTAAACAGTGTTGGGAATTATCTTCCATAAAGGCAGTGCTCTAACACTGACTTGGAAATCCTCAGAGGGTTCTTGAAAGTGGTTTCCTGTGACTTAAGAGCTGTGTTGGGGTACAGGAAGCTCTACATCAATTAAAACGGCCTTTAAAGTATTATCTTTCTTTGGTGTCCAAGGTCTTGGAGAATGTCAGCTTGGTTAAAGTGCACTTAGACTGAAAAATGACCAAAGCTCAGCGCTGCTACCATGAGTAGATTGTCTTCTCATGTGCATTCAGGATCACATCTGCTTACTTCAGTGGCAGAAGCAATTTAGCCTTGTGGAGCCACTTGGCTATGGAAGTAATAATTGAGAAGGAACCTAGTCTGCATTCCCCAAAGCCATCTTTGTTGGCACGCTCTGAAGTGAGCACTACTTTAAGCACTCTCTTTCTCTCTCTGTCCATGAAATGGCAGGAATAGCTGGCAGGCGAGGTCACGGAGGCTGGTTAGTGTGTCCACACAGCTCTGAGAACCTCCAGTGCTGTGGGTACACTTCTGTGTCTAAGCCTGGAAGTTTATTTCGGGTGATTTTCAGCCTGTGTTGGGCTTGGAGGAGAGCAGATTTCCCTGTGAGAGGGGGGGTGGTTTTCTGATGTGCCCCTGGTGCCCGGGGAGCTCTGAATTCAGCTGTACCCTCCATGAGCTGGTCACACAAACTGTGCAGCACTGGTGGCTTGGGAAGGCTGCAGATGGGAGGGCTGGCAGGGCTCGTGGCTGTCCCTGGAGATGCCCAGGGCATCTGCAGGCCAGGAGAGTAGGCAATGCCTCCTTAGCCTGCTGCCACAGATGTCTACAACACCCTTCCCCTGGGTGGAGGATGCCTCCTGTCCCCACATGGAAATAGGATGAGGGCTCAAGCCTTCAGAGCCCACTTCCCTGCAGGCAGGAGGGTGCTGGCCCAAGAGGTGTGTCTGATCCAGCCCCTACACTTGTTGCACATCCCTCTTGCTGCACTGCACCCTTGCAGTCCATCCCTGCCGGGGTAACAGCCCCCTGTTCACCTGCCTCCCCCCTGACATCCTCGTGGGATTCTGTTTATTAGATGCAGGTCAAGAGCAATAAATTGCTCAGATGAAGTTTTTCTGGAGCTAGAGAGGACATGTGGCAGGTCTGCAGCAAGGTGCCCACCTTCCCTTCCTCACCTCGCACTGAGGCTTCACACTGGCTGTGGGTGCTGCCTGCTTCTGTCAGAAGGGATCAGATCATGGGCTTACACCTGTGCTGGCAGCAGGACTTGGACCCTGCCTTACTAATTTCACTTCCTAAATTAGCTCACCAGAGAAAGCATCACACTTGATACAATGACAAGACTGTCTTCATCCCTGGGCAGTGCAAAAATAGGGTTTTCTGTTGCAAATCGGTTCAGTTTCTAACCTGAATAGCTTGTGTTATGTTGAACACCTTACCAAACTCTCAGTGTGTTTTGTTGCAGTTACCAAAAATATACTGAATAGTGCTTCTACAATACTTGTTCACAGCAGTTGTATCAATACAGAGTAACTGTGCTACCTTATATTAGCCTTTCTAGGATGTATTTTTTTAGCCCAGTACAGCATCAAAAGAGCAGGCTTTTATTTACTTCAAGCCTCTTACATATCTTGTACTGAAAAACTGGTGCTGTGCCTGGAGGTGGAGCAGCCAGTCCTTGTTTTGGGTCTGTGGTCAGTCTCTGCTGTGTGCCTGGGCAGTGAGGGGTGATTGTCCATTGCCCACAGCTGCTGCCAGATAATGAAGCAGATCATTGCAGTCGTAGCACCTGTGGGGAAGCTGCAGGTACTTGCTTCTTACATTCTTCTCTACTTGAAATGCCAGCGGTTTCATTTTATAACATTTGAAAATAAAAACATTCGTTTTTCTGTCCCACAAAGCTGGGGAAAGCTCTCTGCTGAGGCCAGCCTTGATGATACCTCTTCCAAGAGAAGGATGTGGCAGTGTGTGCATCTCCTGCCTGTCCCCTGGCAGCGTTTGCACCCTGGCTCCACATGCCCGGTGCTGGCATTCCCCCTGCCACTAGTGCTGTGTGCAGCACAGGAGCAGCTCTGTGCACACAAGCAGCATTTCTGTGGGGTCTCTCCCACCTCTCCAGCCACAGAAGCTTTCAGCAGGGGCCCTGAGCAGTCTTTGAAGCCCCTGTTCACTTCAGACCCTGGACTGCCTGTGAGAGGCGTAAGTGGGGATTCAGCAAGGCAGCTTTTCTTTCCTCTAACAGACCACTGGTGAGATATATGTTTATTGAAGGTATTCAAGTGTGAGCTTGATGTCTAAAGAGGAGCTTTGTCTGCTTGCCAGCCTGCTTCTGTTGACCGCTCCATCCTGGAGAAGCAGCTACAGCCCTGGAGGGGGGTCCCAAAGTCAGGCCTGGGGTGCTCTGCAGCATCGCATGCGTTGCAGCTCTCCAAAAGCCTTGCTTTTGTCCTGGTGGGTTTTCTTGGCATTGGATTTGGTGGCCATGAAACTGCCACATCCAGACGAGAGCTCAAGGGCAGCAACAGAGTGCATTTCTCTACTGGTTTCTTCAGTTAGCCTCTGTCTGCAAAAGGGGTTGTATACTGGAGCTTACTGGAAGTAGCCAGCCAGGCACCAGTGATGGCAACTTCCATTTCCAGTAGTGGAAATGTCCACTGGGCAAAACTGCATCGTGATGATGGATTTGTTGGATAAACATGAAAAGGGAGTTGTGACATGCTTCTGTTTGAAATTCTGACACGGAATATTTGGAGTAGCTCATACAGTGTCTTTGTGGAAAACTGTCCAGGCAGGAATGGGCCAGTGGGGCTGGGTTCTCTGAAAGCATGGCTTCTCTTGGTGGGCTGGGGATTACAAATCCTAGGAGAAACAGGGTTCTGTTTGGCTTTGCTGTGAAAAGAATTTGAACATCTGTACAGTTTGAAGTCCATGTTTCTGGCCAAAATGTTTGTGCAGAAGCAAGGCATTGTACTGTGCACCAGGCAAGAGCTGCAGAGAGGTGGATTTTTCAGCTTGTAATGGGAAAACACTTTTAATGAGGATTTGCTGCCTGTGGCTGTGCAAGATTTTTCTCTTCACCTGTATTTTGAAGAGCTATGATATTCTGGCTTCATTTCACTAAGCTTACACAATGAAGAAAAGAATGTCAGCTTAACATACTCTGAGGTGTAAGGGAAAACACTTACCCACCAGTTTTTATGGGAGCACCATTCCAGACCTGGATTGCATGTTGTTGTTCTGGTTTTAGTTGTAATACACAGTATGAATGTGCTACTGCTGCTGTGTCTCAGAAGAGAACCCATACATAGGTTCATCAAACCCTGTGGGAACACCAGCACCTCTGAAGGATCCTGCTGGCATTCATTTGGAAATCTGTGCTATAATGCAGAGTTATGTTTGGAGACATGTGTGTTCTATGGTTATTATTATCAACAACCCTCCTGATGTCGCTTGAGAGCCCACAGGAAAAGCTTTGAATTCCAATTACCTGCTCTAAGTACAGCTTGTAGGACTAACTCTTCTGTGCCCCATACAGGATTGCATAGGAATCACTGCACTTCTTTCTCCCGAAGTCCTGAGAAAAGAGACCTTGTGTACCAAAACACTTCCTGCAGCCAAACTCTTCATGCATGGCAACCAGGCTGTTCTGTAATCTGTCCACTCATCTGAGGAGCAGGATTTGCAAAGAACTGTGTCTGCTTGCCCCAAACTCAGTGATCTACTGGAACAAGCCCCTGGGAGTTGCAGATAAATCTGCTCTGTTGCTGCTTGAATGGTTAACGTGGTGTTTTCCTGAAGCCTGCTCAGGAGCAGCCTAAAATGTTTCCTAGAGGAAGCAAGTACTTCCAAAGGGTTTATTGTTGTGTCCTGTCAAGTTTTGGCAGGGATGTCTCTGAATTCAGGATGTTCTGAATGGCTTCGTGGTAAGGGCTGAGCCCTGCTCCTGCTGGGAGGTCTTTAGTCTGGCAAAAGGCTTCAGGCAGCTTTCTCACTGCAGAGCAACAGCTCCAAGATAACATCTGCCCTGGAGTGCACTGGGCGTGCCAGCCCAGGGCTTCCTTCCTGGGCTCTGCCAGCGAGGAAAGCTCTTGGCCTGCTTGATGCTCTGAGAGTTCTTAGTCCCAGTGCCTAAATGCAGAGGTGTGCAGCTGCAGTGCCCCTGACACACCACCCTTACTTCTCTGGTGGCTCATGGGTGTTCATGTGTCTTGAGTCGCAGCCCATGGTCTTACCCTTGCGTTGTCCTGGGAGACAGAGTCACGAGATGGTCACCTCTGTGGGCTCCATCCCCTGGGGCTGCAGAGCTACTTTCTGCTCAGCTCTGCTGGGATCAGTGAAGAGGGCTTTCAGGTGCTTGGCATAGGGCCTCAACTTTCCTGTGTACTCCTCAAGAATTTTTGTTGCTGCTCTTATTGAGAGCAGACTTGGACTTGTAGAGCATGGAGATCTTGGGGTGGTTTTACGTAATGGCTCTCAATTTAACCAGTGCTGCCTTACACTTCATGACTCACTTCAAGCCTTGGAAACTTGCTGCTGCACATTGATAAGGCTATACCCAAATTTTTTCTTTCTATAAAGGACAAAAAAGCAAAAGGCTTTACTCACACACGTTGTAAGATGTTCTAAAATGATAGTGGTGGCAGTGTGGGCTGAGCTGTTGATGGATGGCACAGGTTTATACTAATGTAAGAAGCTGGTTGACAGATTGGATTTCAGGTGGAGCATCTATAGATCTCTCTCTCTCTGCCTATAAAGTGACCTTGTTTTAGTCTGTTGTGGGTTTTATTCCAGCACCTTCATGAATTTATCTGTCCACAAGATACAGAGTATGTTTTCATAATGGCTTTGATTCTTCCACTAATCAATTTTTATGTAGTGACATCAAAGAATTGAAGTGTAGTTGGTGCAAATTAGAGGTGTTTTTTGCCAATAGTTGAGTGTATTCACATAGATGGAAGTCAGAAACCTACTGGGAAAGTAAAATCTGATTGCTTGGCAACTGGGCCTTGTTTTTAATACACCCATCCTTTAATTTAGGCAATGGAGCTGTTGGAATTCGTATATAACCTATGTTGTAAAACGGTTTCAACAAGAGGCACGCATTGGTGTTCTGGTTCTCACTGGTGGCTGCAGAGCTGGGGAGCTCACACTTGTGCTCTCAAACCCACAGAGTGTTTGCACTCTGCAAAATGTGCACTCACACCCAGCCCTGCAACAGCCCCCCTGCTGTGCTGCTCCTGATGCTGCTGCAGACCTGAGGCTGCTCCAGGCAGGGTGCTTGGCTGCTCCAGGCTTTGTGCTCTGTAGCTGCCTGCTTTGGTTGGGTTTCATTGCTTTGCTGAGCCTAAGCCACATTCCTTGTGTTTACACTTGCTCACAGAGGCCACTCATCCCTGGTGAGAGGCTTGGCCACCATCAGGTGTGCCAACATAAGCTGCTCAGCTCTCACAGTCACCTGCAGCCCACCAGCATGAGCACATTTATAGACACCCACCTTCTTCGTTCTTTTTCCTACCCTGTGCCACTAGACCTCAGCATTCTCCAGCTGGTGCTGTGGGGTCCTGGCTCTCTTGGTGTTGGTGCTTTCACCTCTCGGGCAGCGCTGGCTTTCCCTGCTGCAGCAAAGCTGAGTCTGCTCCCACCTGCCCTGCCCGGTGGCACTGTGTGACCTGATGCCTCACCTCCACCTCCACCAGGGACACTTCGTCTGTTACTGTTTTGTGCAGAGCATTGCTGGATCCCTCACCCCTCCCAGGGGAGGCTTGGTACCCGTACCTGTACACAGAGGTATTTTAGGCATAAGCATTATGCCCAGGTTCTCCAGAGGTGGCTTCTGTAGAGACTTGTCCAAAGACTGGTTGGAATGCAGTGAACACAGGTGTGTGTAGAGAGGCACCAGGAGAAGCAACAGAACAAGGGTTAAAAGAATGGTCTATATTGATAATAAGAACACTGTTCCCGGCAATGAAGTTGAAGAATGTGTTGTTTGTCAAGCCCAGAAGGCTCGTGCTCTGTAAGGCCGTGGCACAGATGACTTGTCAGCAGGAGACTCTGTACTCTGACAACAGGAAGGGAGCAGCACAGGTACAACACACCACATATGCCATTGTTTCTCCTGTCAGCCCACCAGGAACACAGCCATAAAGATGCATCTATTTCAAGCTACAGAAACCAGCCTTCTGCCTCAGCTGCCAGGCTTAAAACACCTCCTCCCCACCCCTCCCTCCTTCCCAAGCTTACCTTCAGTCCCCATTTCTCTTAGCTCCTCCACAGTAGTGCTGAGGGACAGGGAAATGGAAGTTGTGGTCAGCTCCTCACAGTCCCTGCTGCTCCTTCCTCCTTAGGAGGTAGGACTCCTCGTGCTCTTCCCCTGCTCCAGCATGGGCTCCTCTCTCCACAGGTCCTGCCAGGAGCCTGCTCCAGCACAGGCTTCCCACGGGATCACAGCCTTGCTCCAGCGTGGGGTCCTGCATGGGCTGCAGGGGAAATCTCTGCTGTGGCACCTGGAGCACCTCCTCCCCCTCCCCACCCACCTGGGTGTCTGCAGGGTCTCTCACTCCTCTCTCAAGCTATTCTCACAGCAACTTTTTTGTTGTCTTAAATATGTTTCCCAGAGGCACCACCACTGTCACCGATGGGCTCAGCCTTGGCCAGCGGCAGGTCCATCTTGGAGCTGTCTGGCCTTGGCTCTGTTGGGCATAGGGAGAGTTACCAGCAGCTTTGCACAGCAGCCACCCCTGTAGCCCTTCCTGATACCAAAACCTTGCCACCCAAACCCCTCAGCATCAGCACACTGACTGTGCAGGAACATGATGGGATGCTGAAGCTTCAGCAGATGGTGCACAGGGATGGTTTTGCAGAATAAATATTTAGCACTAAGCCTTTTTTTTTTTCCTTTTTTCTGTACTGAATTTAAATTATCTAGTGTAAGTTGAGGATAACATTTTTCAGGGAAATGTGCAAAGGGTGGAGCTTTATAAAGGGGTATTGGCAGGCCAGTATTCTTGGGCTCTGAGCTCAGGCTGTGATGGCCACAGAGAGCTGTGCTTCTGGAGACTCCTGAGGCCACCACTGTTTTCATGCATGTGTTGCCATGTGTGCATCTGCAAATACTTGGTTAGCATATATGGCCCCTTTAAGAGAGTTTATGGCTGCATGAAACATTTCTCAAGCCCCCAGGGTTGCTTTAAGTCTAGTAAATCCATGTAAGAAATGAGAGGAAAGAGCAGGGATGGTAGAAGGAAGGTCCAGGGTCCATTTTTAGCATTACCTGCTCTTAAATGGATGTGCACAGAAAACCTGAAAGGCTTAGACAGCTCCCAGCATGTACAGTCATTATCTTTTTTTTTTTTTGTAATTAAACCACATCAAGACGAAAGGGCATTAAACAACTAATTTATTAAGAAAAACTTCCTGATTTTTCCACACCTTTTTCTTGCTTTGCTTATGGATCCTCAAGTCCAGGGCTGTCCCAGCTGTCTCTGGCTGTGCAGCAGTGAGGGAAACACCTCTCCTTCACAGTAGAAGGGAGTTGGCAGCTGTACAAAGTCTCTGCTGGAGAGTCCACTGTAGAAACATTCCTAGAATGAAAACATGGTTCATTTCTGTGTTTGGATGAGGTTGGGAAGGGGATGGATTTGTTGGTGCTCTGGTGGAGGTGCTGTTTGTAATGTCAGTTAGGTCAGAGCATGCTCATGTGTCCAGGTGTATTTCCAGACTGCCAAGGTCTGTTCCATGGATTATTTTTCTTTTCTGGCAGTGTTTGGGCTGCCTGGTGGTCCTTTGCAGAGCTGGTCTGTGTCTTTGTGGTCCCTCTTTTGTGATCCCTTATTGAGCTTCCTATCGACTCCCACGCAGTGCAAGTGTGCTGGGTGCTCTGTTTGCATTTCCAGCACTAGAAAATTGTTTGAACAATCTCAGTGCTTTTTCAAAATTGGAAGAAGCCCAGGGCCAAAACACCACTTACATTAAGGTGCTGCATAACTTTGTCTATGAGGCTTCTTCAACATGGACCAGCATTTTGGTTATGCTTCACCATAGCCACCAGTGCCAGAGCTCAGTTCTACTGCTGGTAAATCCAACAGCACCTCAGTGTCCTGGAGTATTTTTCTTTTCATCTAGTAGCTTATTTCACATCTCACATTCCCAACAGAGCCCAAGGTGTTTTGCTAGATCTGACATGATGACTCTTCCATATGATACAAAGAAAAGGAAACTGGGTTGTCAGTGGTTTTTCTTGACATGCGCCGGACTCTGGGTTTCTCCTCCTGTTTTTTTTCTCACCCCTCTGCAAAAGCCATTACTGTGCTCTAAGCAAAGTGTAATTTGAAGTTATTGCAGTCCTCGGTGAATATTTATGGTTAGGCCAGGATGTTTGCAAAGGTTTGTTGCCTCAGGCTGTACATATAACTGGAGAGAGGATGCAGAAGGAATCCTGTGGGGAAGGACGCTGTGGGAGGCAGTGTCCCTGTGCAGGGCTCAGTATCACACTTTCAGATGACCATTCTGCTCTGCTCGATGCCTCTGAAGTGTGCTGGCTATCTTCAGCGGGCTTCAGGTGCTGAGTGCCCTTCAATATACATCTCCAGACTGTGGGCAGACAAGCTTTGCTTTGGTCTGTAAAGGAGGAAAACCCTCTGGTCGACTTTCTGCTTTGTCAGTGGTGAAATGACTCCCAGTTCCTTCCCATGCACAGGCTGGTCTGTTCCAGCAGAGCTGTTTGCCACCTGTGCTGCCCACTGCCCTGGGGAGCTCTGGAAACCAGCTGGGTGTGTGCCAGTTTCTACCTTGTCCTTGGGCTACTGTGCCAGTCCAGGCAGCAACACGCTGCTCCAGCTTGGAGCTGTCATCACCTGCCTGACATCTTCATTTAGACACCAGAGGGCTGTGCATCCAGTCAGCTCTTCCTGAAGAGACAGCCTTGTCTCTCCTGCCACACTGGTGAGATGTGAAACAAGTCTCGCTGGGACAACCCTTGGTTGTTCTCCGTCTTTTGTTATGAAGAAAAGCAGTGATGAGAAACTGATCCCCAAGGTTTCCCTACGCAGGTTTTCTCCTTCTCCAAGGTTTCTTCCACACGTGTTGAAGAGCCCCTGTGTTGTGAACTCTCCTTAGATTAATGTAGAATCCCTCCAAGTCAAGCCTGTCTCCTGTTACACACACATTAGGATACTTGCTTTGCCTTCACTCCTTCAAAGCTTTGCAGTATTTGATTAGAATTCCATATTTTTTTTTCCCTCTCCATAGTGGGACTTATTTCCCTCCCATGTAAGCTGATTTTTTGGGCAGAACCGTGTGTGGCAACTAGAGAGTCTTTTGCATGGCTGCAGTGAGAATCCTATCTAACTCCACAACCAAAGATAACTGGTGCCATGACAAAGGTGTAGGTTCAGAAACAAACCACCAACACTTAACAAGCAGCTCTGCTGTCAAACCATGGACACCATCTGCACACACCCTGTGCCTCTGCTCAGAGGGAACACACAGCTGCCTAGATCCTGGTTCCTGTGCTTTTCCTTACCACTGGGATCTCTGCTTCATCCTCTCTGAATCACAGGCCACAGCAGAGGCACAGAAGCCCCTGGTGAGTTCCAGGCTGGTTCTCCCCTCAGACAGGTGCTTTCCCACAACATTGGGTCTGCTCAGCCCCATGGGAGCAGCTCCTGAGCTGCTCAGACTGAGCCAGGGTGGTTACCTGGTGTACAGTTACCAGCTCTTCATTAACCTTGCTGATTTTTGGAGAGCAGCTGAGCTGGCAGATTGGAGGGTGTAGAAATCTTTGCCCAAGCAGCTGCAGGGGGAAGAATACATATGAAAAAAGCTTTTCTCTTTCAGTTAAAAGATGCCTTGCATGCAAACCAGTGTACAGGGTATGTAGCACTGACTTAGACTCCTAAGACCCACAGCTGAAGGTCCACACCAATCTGCTGCTGTTTTCTGAAGTGCATTGCAATTTGTGGTGTTGTTTATTAGGAAAAAAGAAATCCTTCAAGGTAGCATTTTGAGAGGGTAAAACTTGAGGATTTGTTATGAGAAACCTCACTGCTGAAAGATGGATGTATTGGGGTTTTTTATTAATATGCCAAACATATTAATAACACGATAATGAGTGTCAGAGGTAAACTGGAATGCTGAGATGAAGGGAAGTGGTGAATGAAATGTTTAAGCAGCACCTCTGCTTATTTCATGGTTAAGTTATTTTGTATCAGCCACGGAAATTGCTGCTGTGTCTGTTTGGTGAGGATGCCTGCAGACTGCTCAATTAGCCAAAAACCTGGAAAAAATGACCTCATGGCTTGCTTCTAAAGGCTTGCATTTGGTTTTTGTAAGCAGGAGACAACTATAATGCAGCTTCCAATCAATCAGCCACATAGTTCTGGTAATCAATGTTACAAACAGACTATATTATACAGAAGAGTGAATCTCCTTTTGGAGATAAAAAAATCTTCCAAGTTGCCTGAGTTTGCCAAGATCTGCAGGTGATGACAGAGCTCACTGCTCTGCTGGATTCTGCCTGAGCCTTCTGGCAGGTGGCACGGGAGGTGTGGAGCCAAGGCTTTGGGGAACAGCATACATCTAATTTGGCAATAAAAATCCTATTTTTGTGCACAGAGAAGGAGAAGCTGAGCACACAGCCCAATCCTTGCCTCCTTGGATGCGTTCGCAATAGTTGTTTTGCAGTTGAGCGTGAGCATTTCCATGTGCTGATTCTCTGGAGGATTTGGGTTTTAGGCTTTCTCAAGGGTCAGTTGAATAAGGAAGAAATGGAAAAACCATCAGTCTGTTCAGCTGTGCACAAATTGCTGTCACTGTGACTGGGATCAGAGGGGTGCAGGGGGAGGACAGTGCCCTGCGAGCCTGTGGCAGCAGCAAGAGTAGGTGCAGGTGCAGCTTTCAGCTGGGACAAAGGCTCTGTGCCTACTGCTCGAGTCTCATTGTCTCACATTTCATTATGCCATGGTTAGCATGTGGCTGCCATGGATTGTTGTGACTTCTACCATGGCAATCATGTTGGCAGAGCCTGGGTTCACACGTTTCCTGTGGAACACCCTGGAGAGGAGCAGCCTCTTGTTTCTTTTGCCATGGTAGAGACCTGCAGAGCCAGAACTGCCACGCTCCTCCAGGGCAGCTCAGTACAGTGCTCAGGAGCTTCCCAAACTTCTGCCAATGCAGCAAACAGCTTTGCACAGATTTAGGAGGTTGTTTTTTTTTGACAAACCCCCAGGTGTTGGGCACGTGCAGTACTTTTCCTGCACTGAATCAACCTCTTCCGCGTAGGCAGCGGTGGCAAGTGACCCAGGAAACAACTTGCACTGCAGTGTCTGGTCTGGCATCTGTATTTGTGCAAAACACTGTAATTTACAGGAGCATTCATCACCATAGCTCAATTGCAGAGTTCTTCAACTGACTTGGTTGGAATAAATAGGCAATAAATTACGTGCTAGAATATTAAATGTATCAGAATAGATGTTCAAAACACTATTTTATCATAGACAGCTATTTTATCTTGCCAGCTGTTTCAAGTCAGCAGAAATCTGGCTGTTGATTTCAGTGGGGGATTGATCAGACCAAGATGTGTGATAAGGGAACTTGGAGATTTGTGCTTTTGGGGTAATTTTTGGTGAAAAAGACATCCCTAGCAATCCTGCAAGCTGGGAAGGCACAAGCTTGTTATTAAATTTCTGCATTTATTTTTCACAGGATGCATCACAGCTCTGGTGTGTTTACCTGTAGGGTAAGGAGCTGTGAACAAGGCTGCAACTAGAGCTCTGTCCATGATCCAGTCTGACAGTCCCAGCTGTTAGCATCAGCACCCCTTGAAGATGGACCTGATCTGATAAACAGAAGTTTAATCTGTCTGTAACAAACAAACTTGGCCCTAAAATTAGCTGGAACTTAACAAATTTGCACTAGAGTTCTAAAGAAACATAGAAATAATTTTCTGTAGGGAATTCTATGTTTTTCTGTTGGGTGATTCCTGCTTTGCCCTGGCAGTGCTTGTCCTTGGAACGTGAGGAGATGGTTTCAACCACTGTAAGGTCACACAAATGGATCCAAAATCCTCTGTTAACAGACTAGCTGCTGTTTTCTTCTGCCCTGAAATTAATGCAAACAGGACAGTTTTGAAGCATGCAGAGGTACCACATGCTGCTGCAGTGGTAGAGCAACCAGCTGAGCTCCTGGGTAACCCCTCAGCTCCACCTCTTTTCATAAAAAAAAAAAAAAAAGGGTCAAACTGATGAATCCTTGATTCTTTTCAGTGTCCATGGTACAAGCCACACTGGCTTAAATCTCCTGCTTTTCATCTCCAACACCTCTCAGTCTTCTGTCAGCATGTGGGGGCTATTTTAAGTGGAAAAATAGAGATAGTCCTGTTGTGCAGATAGGTTTGTTTCTTGATCCTGTTAAAATCTTCTCTGGGGCTATCCCTGGACACTTAAAATAGAGGTGGCACAAAATAAGAGCTGAGAAAATTTTTTTTCAGTAGTATTTGGTTTTTATCATTGGTTATCAGTAGGGTAGAACAGAGCCCCACACAGAAGTACCTCAAATCATGGATGAATGCATTGTTGGGGGTTCAGGCAAGGGGAGGTTGATCCCACACAGGCTGCATTTCAGTTTCCATGAGCTGAATTTTATCAGCCACCATTCCAGCCAGCAGCACGCTAATTGGTCATCTGATTGTGTTGCTTTGTGAGACAGGAGCATATTTAATGTTCACTCATTTGCAAGAAGGATTTCTGAAGAGCAGCAGAAGCCACGGGCTGCTGTTGCTCCAGGGGTTTGGGAAGGCAGGGTCTGTCCACCTGCCCTGGGTGCTCTCCAGGGAAATCATGACAGCCAGATCTGCAAAATGCCTGAGACCCACCTCCCAGTGCCTCCCAGAGCCCAAGGGTCTGTGCTGCTGCTCCAAAGGGCACCCGAGGAGCATGAGCTCTGCTCTGCCTCTGGTTGGTGTGCAGTTGTTTGATGGTAGCACTTAGTTCCTCTGAGTCACTACAAGTTTACAAACTAGATCATGGTACATTAGGATGTCTTTGTATTTTCTTGCATCCAGACATAATCAAACAGGAGGGAAAAGCAGTTGTTTTGTTTTCACTGAGCTTTTACAGCAGCTCTGTTAACAATTACCGTTCCATTGGAAAAAAAGTGCTTGATGAGGTATTGGTCACAAGATGTTCTTTTCCCCTGTCCACCCATCTCTGCCATCTGGTCTCTTGGCTCTCCTCTCCCCAGCACCACAGGGTGAGCTTTTCTCTCCTGCCTGCCCCGTGCTCATTCTTCCCAGCCCCTTTCTGCAGTTGCTGGCCTCATGTCATGCCTCTCCCAGCTCCAGCACTCCTCAAACTTCTTCTGGGGTTGGTCCCCATCCTGCAGCAAGGGGGCTTTGAGGCTCCAGGGGAGGAATGTGGCTGACTTCACATGAACCATTTCCCTTCCATTACTTGCAGCCTGGCAGAGGCAGGAGAGCTTTTCCATCACTGGAGGTTCCCTGGTGACTGGGGATGGGCTGGCACAGCCTGTGTGGGGCTGGCAGAGCCACCCAGCACCCCAGGGGTTGCTTTGCCAAGAGAGGGGATCTCTCAGCCCGTCCCACTGCCAGGGCTGTCACCAGGTGGCTGGGGCACCAACTGCCACCCTGGCTGGGAACTTGTGGCAGTCAGAGCTCTTCCCACGTCTGGGAAGGACTCCCAGGCTGAGGATGGGAGGGTTCACTGCGGAGAGGCAAGGTGGGGGGGGTGTGAGCCCTTTCTTGGGGATAGGAGAGCCCTGCTCTCCTGTCACTGGCCCAGCTGAGCAGAAGTACAACCAGTGTCCCAGTTCCAAAGGAATGGATAATTGAGGGGAGAAAGGTTGCACCTCCTGAGCCACAGGCACCAACCAACACATGGGGCAGATCCCAGCACAGCCAGAGTCATTAATGCAGCGAGACTGGGGCTCCTTACCTGGAGAGCTTCAAGCAGCAAAACAGTCCTTCAGTGCTTTGATGCTGCTCCTGCCTTTGCAAAGCAGTATCTGCACCTCCTGCATCAAAACTTCCGAGAGCCCCCTGCTTGTGAGTCTTCTGGAAACGAGCTTTCAGAGCCTGTGAACCCCTAGGGAGACATGAATCTTTCAGAGGCTTCATGCAAATAAAATGCAGCATTTTACAGTCGTAGGCACAGCCTCGGGTTTCTCAGTTTTTCCTAACAAAGTACTGATTTTCTGCTGTATTATTTCTTTTAGCAAAGATTTTTCAGTTCACTCTTAGTTCAACTCTATAGGACCAACATAATCCTATTTTCTTACTTCTTAACCAGATAATCAAGATGCCAAAAGCATTGCTGTGGCTTGGGAATTAACTTTTTTTCTGCCTTAAAAATTCAAATTGCACTCATGTATGACCCTCTGGTTCATAATAGAGAAAAACATTATTTCATACCCAGAAAAAAAAAAAAAGACCATGGAGCTGCATGCAGTGAGACTCATTGTATTTTGGAATAATAATATAATACGGTTTAGATTATTGCAGCAAAGATGTAAGCTAGAACTGTGGAGGAAAAAAGTGTCTGAACATCTTTTCAGTGTTCTGTCCCCTAGAAAGGGGTGCAGGAAGACTTGCCCACTTCTCAGCTTATATATGTTATCATGTTATCCATGGGACAACAATGTGCCCTTGTGGCCAAGAAGGCCAGTGGTGTCTTGGGGTGCATTAGGAGGAG
>NW_009952570.1:725211-761893 GCF_000747805.2 Chaetura pelagica
CCGGCGGCGGCTGCAGGCCCTGCCTCAGCAGCACCACCCGGGGCTGCTCCTCTCTGACTGGAGGAGTTTTAAACGCTGCTTCTCTGCGTTTTCCCCACAGGTAAATATGTCTACCAGCCCATGACACCCGTGGAGCAGCTCCCCAGCACCGAGATACCCGCTCGGCCCCGCGAATCCACCAACACCATCCAGATCTCGGTGTCGCTCACCGAGCACTTCCTGAAGTTCGCGCCCGCCTTCCAGCCCCCCCTGCCCCCCGACTCCCCCCAGCTCTGCACCATCGCCGACCTCTTCATTGACAACTACCGGGTGAAGTGCATCAACGGGAAGATGTGCTACGTGCAGAGGCAGCCGCCCCCCGCGCCCCACAGGGGGAAGCCCGAGGAAGCCCCCGTCGGCAGCAGCAACACCCCCAAACCCGAGCACTGCTCCTCCCCGGCCAGCTCAGAGGACTCTGGGATCAACGCCGTGGGTGTTCACTACGTGGAGTCCTGTGACGAGGACACAGAGGGGGTGGCCGAGCTGAGCTCAGAAGAAGATTACAGCCCAGACAGCAGCTGGGAACCAGATGAGTGCCCCCTCTTGTCACCCTCGCAGTGCGAAATGGAAGTGATCGAGACTATAGAGACCACTGTGTGACCCAAGCAGCTGGGACCAGCTCAGACCAGTTCCCACTCAGTAATGTCGCTTTTGTAGTATTTATATTTTCTGTTTTTTTTTTCTGACAATCCCTTTTTCCAGTGCACTTGATATTGCAGGTTCCTCATGGGAGTGTGGGCACAGGACTTGTGGATTGGTGAAGTAGCAGCAGCCTGAGCAGTTCTCGCACAGCCCTGACCAGGTCTCCCACCTCTGTACCTAAGGGAGTGATAAACCTGAAGACTTTTATAGCTGAAACAGGCCCTTTTCTTGGTCTGGGTTACATCAGATACTTCTCCTAGGAGGCTGTGCCCCTCCAGATGTTGCTGTCTGATGTGCAGCGGGCCTTCAAAGCACAGAGGGTGAGCTGGGGCAGCACAGCTGCCAGCAGCAAAACCAAGTTGCCCTTATCCTGCCTCAAACAGCTGCACGAGGTGCGGCAGCAAGAGGCTCCTTCTGTCTGTCTGTCCTTCTCTCTAGTGCTGGTGCCACCCCTGGGGCTGCTGGCACCATGCTCCCCACAGGCTGTGTGGCAGGCTAGAGAATGCACAAAGTGCCTCCAACTTTTCTCCAGGCTATGCACTGAGCATCTGCTGAGCTAGGTCAGGCTCTGAAATCTCCTGAGAGGCAACTGCTGCTCCCAAGGGGGATCAGTTGCCTGGATCCAGCTGGTTCTTTTTCTCTACACGGATCTTGGGAAGGGGATCTGGCTTTTGCAGCTGGGCAGGAGGGGGAGCAGGAGAGGGATGCAGCCCAGCCAGACTAGGGTGGGAAGTGCCAGGAGAAGTGAGCACCTACCTCCACACACACACACCTGCCCTGGGCTCTGCCTGCTGCTTCCTCCTCTGCTGGTTGGTGCCGGACACAGGCACTCAGGACCAAACAGCCTGAGGGCTGCATTTGCCTGAATAACACCACCACTTACAACTTTCTCAGCCACACCACTGTGTCAGCAGAGCTCGGGGACAGCGTGGAGGTGCCCGTGGGAGGTGGCCCGTGGGCTCAGTAGCCACGGGCCTGTTAAAGCACAGCCAGGGTCAGCCTAGCAGAGAGGGGAGGCTGCAGCTCCGGGTCAGGAGCAGATTCTGACCAGGGCTCTCCTCAAAGAGCTGTTAGGAGTGACCTGTCTTGCTGGTGGGTTGGTTCCACCCTGCTTGACAAAACAAAAACATCATCAGAAGATTTCAGTCGGCTTGAATCAGTTGGAGTCAGTAATAACTGTGTTTTCAACAGCATTACTGAATTTGTGTATTTGCTGTTTACGTTTCAAAAGTCATTGGTGAATACCAGGCTGTATAAAAGTGTACAGTTTAGTGACTGATACTAGATTATAGTCCATGTTATAGGATGGCTCATCTCTCACTGTATCCTGACAACGTATTACTAATTTTATACACTTTGTAATCAGTATCTTTAGACGTTTAGGCAACAGTGTGTGTGCACATGCGCGTGTGCTAGGAGTTTGCCATCAGTGGTTATAAAGTAACACTGTATTTTTTAGACTAACTCTTTCAGATAAAAATAATAGGTTTTATAGTTTATATAAAAAAAGTGCAATGCTTGTTAAATGAGGAACTTGGGCCATTGCATGAACAGATACATTGTCACAAGGCACCCAAAACATTGTTTTTCTGAGGGCATTTAAATGAAGGCCCTAGTAAAACTAACTAGGATTTATTTTTCTCTAAGGGTGGGGTTGTCTTTTATTGTTAACTAAGGCTTCTAACAATGTTTTAGTGTCTTTTGGCCATTCAGACACATTCCATAGGTAGAAGGAAGCATTATGTATAAACCTACAGCATTTACTCATATTTAATCTTTCAATTGTAATCTGAGCGGAGAGCTGAGAAAGCTCACTCTGGTGCCTGGCCTGCCTGAGCTTCCTTCTCCTCCCAGAGGGGTGCGGAGGGCTGGCAGATCCATCCTCCCATGGGACATGGGGCAGCAGGGCCCTTCCCAAGGCCAGGGTGCTCCTTGCTGCAGGTGCCAAGCGCAGGGAATGTCATTGGGCCCTTCTGCCTTGGCATGAGCTCACCTGGTTGGTAGGAGAGCAGGAGCCACCTCCTCCTGCTGTGAGGGGACATCAGCTGTGAGCACAGTGACCTGCAGCTGGGTGTTCACGACCAGGACTTACCACAAGATCCAGTGGTCTCAGCAGGCTCCTATCACTGTCGTCAGGATACATTCTTTAACTGTAAGTAATTAGCAATATTCACAAGCTGTGAGTGTCTCCTACCCAGGATTTGTTCAGATGTCTTAAGCACAATAAGCTGCCTCTTCCTTCTGTCGTACCTGTAGAACATCCGTGGGGCAGCCTGGTGTGGGACAGGCCAGTTGTGGGGAGGCTCAGCAGCCAGCAGAGGGGCAGGGTTCCTGCTGTGCTCCCCACACCCCCCAGGTCAGAAACAGGCTCCTCAGACACGTCCTTTCTGTTCTTTGCACAAACACGGGCGCAGACGTGCTGCAGGAGACGTGCCCTGGGCTCCTTGCTACCCTGTGCCAGGGAGAGGTGTGTATATTTCCTCTTTAATAAAATACTAAACAACTCAAGTTCTGCTTGTCCTAACTGTGCATTTTCCATACTAGAGTCAAACAAACATTGCCAGCAAAAGAAGGGTCCCTTACAGCTTCAGTTGGAGGCACCGAAACCTGCACCCAGCCCTAGGCAGGGAAATGTCATAGCCAGGTGGAGATCACCAGGCCCAGCCCCACATGGGTGTGGGCACTTGGTAAGTACAGGGGCTGGTGGGCAACCTCACAGCCCAACCTCACAGCCCTGCTCTCACTCTGCTGAGAAGAGCTGCTCCAGGCAGGGGAAAGGAGCTGCAAGCCCAGGCTGGTGTCTGGCAGAATGCAGCTGGTTGTAGCCCCCTGAGCCCTGCCCGGGTTCAGCTGTGGCTGCAGGCTGGACACATCCATCTGGGGCACCATTTTGCAGTCCTTAGTGAGCAGAAAAGGAGCACAGAGCCCTGGCACTGCTCCCCAGCCAGGTGGGCTCTGCACAACAGCAGCACTTCTGTGTTCCTTGGAGGCAGCAGCCCTGCCCATATCCCAGCACCCAGGGTGAGCCCTGCAGGCACCAGGCTGCACATGGATAGCAGCACCCACTTGGGACCCTCAGGGTATGGCAACCCAAAACACCCCAGTGCTAGTGACAAAATGAATGGGGGGAAGAGGGGAGACAGTGTGTGAGGGCAGGATCTGGAGCACATTTTGCAGACCAAAGGTGACAGTATAGAAACACCACTGGTGTTGGGTTGCAGCTGTGTGAGCAGAGGGATAAAGGTGCTGCTGGGAAGGGACACTGTCCCCTTTGGTACTGCAGAACAGGTTGACCTCAGCAGTGACAAACCTGTCTGACCACCAGCACCCACCACACCAACCCAACCCTCCCCACTGCAGCCCCTTTTTACACACACACACAAACTCCTCCCCATCCCCAGGGGAAAGGCTGCAAGCCCAGGCTGGTGTCTGGCAGAATGCAGCTGGTTGTAGCCCCCTGACTGAGCCCTGCCCGGGTTCAGCTGTGGCTGCAGGCTGGACACATCCATCTGGGGCACCATTTTGCAGTCCTTAGTGAGCAGAAGAGGAGCACAGAGCCCTGGCACTGCTCCCCAGCCAGGTGGGCTCTGCACAACAGCAGCACTTCTGTGTTCCTTGGAGGCAGCAGCCCTGCCCATATCCCAGCACCCAGGGTGAGCCCTGCAGGCACCAGGCTGCACATGGATAGCAGCACCCACTTGGGACCCTCAGGGTATGGCAACCCAAAACACCCCAGTGCTAGTGACAAAATGAATGGGGGGAAGAGGGGAGACAGTGTGTGAGGGCAGGATCTGGAGCACATTTTGCAGACCAAAGGTGACAGTATAGAAACACCACTGGTGTTGGGTTGCAGCTGTGTGAGCAGAGGGATAAAGGTGCTGCTGGGAAGGGACACTGTCCCCTTTGGTACTGCAGAACAGGTTGACCTCAGCAGTGACAAACCTGTCTGACCACCAGCACCCACCACACCAACCCAACCCTCCCCACTGCAGCCCCTTTTTACACACACACACAAACTCCTCCCCATCCCCCCCAACATCGGTACAAGGTGAGAGAGGAGGTTTGTGCTTCACCTGCAGTGACAAGATGCCTCTTTCTCTAGCAGAGTTCAGTGAAACTGTACTAAGAGAAGAGCAGCCAGCAGCAGTGTCAGACCAGCAGCCCCTTCCCCACCCCACGTGCACAGCTCACACAGCAAAGTTCAGCCAAGGACCTTTTTAATGGCAGTTTGTAGGAACGCACCGTGCGCAGGTTGGGTTCCTCACACTTTGTTTCCTGCCCCCTTCAGCTTCCTCCAGGGTTGCCTGCTCTGTGCCTTCAGCCCCCACAGCTGCTGCCATGAGACAGTGGGCCAGGCCCTGCAAAACACCTGCTTTCACTGTTGTTAGAACTCATGTGGTCCCCACCTGCCAAAACACCCCAGCGCTGTGACACCAGCCCTGGGCTCCTCCTCCCGGGCAGCAGAGCTGATTCAGTTTCTTGGCAAAGTCACTGCTGCTCCAAGAGCCCCCGGGGTGGTGCAGGCAGCCCGGGGCTTCAGCACACCTGGTTGGCTCCAGAGTCCTCAGCTCCCAGCCCAGCTGCCCCGCAGGTTAGAGCTGGGGCAGCAGCCACTGCCACAAACCCCCCGTGAGACTCTCACAGCTCCCAGAGCTCTGGGTGGAGAGGGGAGAGTCCAGTGTGTGATGGAAACACCTCCCAGCACCAAGACCTGAAACCATGGGTGGCCTTGCCAGCCTGGAGGCAGGAGCACTTAGTCTTCTGCCAGTGGAGGGGGGGCCAGATGGAGCTGGAAGGTCTCGTTCTGGAAGACACTGCTGGTGGCTGGGTCCCCGTGGGAAACACTGAGCAGCCCGTGCTTCTCACCGTGGCCACGAGACAGTTCTGTCAGGAGAGCCAGCTGCAAGACAGAACAGTTCTGTCAGGAGAGCCAGCTGCAAGACAGACCCAGACAGGTCACCTCGGGTGGGGCAGACTGCTTGGAAACACTCCTGCAAGGTGTAGAAAGATCAGGTGCTGATGGGGGGCTCAGATTTTTCCTGCAGCAATCAGAACACCTTCACACATGTAAAGGAAAGGGTATGTATGGTGTGCAGTGACCCTAGAGTCCTCAGTGCAGGACAACAGTCCTGACCTGAACAACTTTCTAGGCATCTTTAGGTTGTTTTAAAGGTTCATAATTGAAAAACAATCCCAGAACAAGCTGAAAGTGCCAACTGCTGCAGTCAAAACAGGCAGTGTGACCATGGGAGCCATGCAGTGTCTGAAGGACAGGTTATTTCCAAACCTAAAATGTATCTGAGAAACCAGGGACACTTTTTCAGGCCCAGCCTCAAGGCGAGAGGCATTTCTATGGTTCCACTGCCAGGGAATTCCCCAGGTGCCAGGCAGTGAGGCTGCCTGCAAACAGCCAGCTCTGCACACACCCACTTGCCAGCACTGAAGGAAACCCAAGGGGAAAGGCTGAGCCCAGCAGGCTGTGCCAACCCCTGGCTTGACAACACCCCCCACACCCCCAGCAGCTGCCTCCAAAAGGCATCAGGGGAACATACCCTGGAGGTTCCTCGGTTCAGTCGGCAGAGCTGGTCAAAAGCCTGGATTTGCTGAGGATCCAGAGACTCTGAACCTGTCTGATAAAAGAGAGTGAGAAGGTTACAGAAACACCACACAACAAGATGTCAAGTTCATACACACAGAAACTCATCTCTGTTCCTGTTCTTGGGCATGAAGCAGCTGGACTGCAGGCTGCTGGCGGGGCTTTGGAACCATCTCTCCACATCCAGGAGCTGCTCTGTGCACCTGTGTTTTGGGGACAAAGAAACTCCTATAATTGCACAAAGGACAGAGACACCCTTACATCCACAGAGACTTGCTGTTGGAATCCAGCTGAGAGCAGACAGACCAACAGTCCTGGGTCACCTTCTGAGGGGAGAAAAAGCAGAAGAAAAAAGAAGCAGAAAGAGAAAGAAAAGGGGCGTGGGAAAACTCCCCCACAGCCAGCTGGGGAGAGAAGTAACGGGTCTCTGTGGAGGAGCAGCCTCTGCTGGGCTCTTCCCAGGCAGCAGCAGCTCCCCCAGGCCTTTCTGACATCTCCTGATGTCCCCCCAGCCCCACTCAGCCTCCCCACACAGTGAGTGACTCAGGCTGCGCGTGGCTGTCGGGGATGATAATGGTGCCAATGACTATTATCTGCTGATGGTATCTCTCCTGAGGTCCATTCTTTCCCCTGGTAGGATGTTACAGACTAAAAGCTGGGAAAGAAAGGGTGAAAAGGAGGGGGGGGTCGCAGGGGGACTCACACATCAGTGGCAGCCACGTCCCCTGAGATACTGGGCAAGAGGGACAGGGTAGTCCTGCCCAGCAGGGCCAGTTGGCAGGGCAGGAGCAGGTGTCACCCCAGCAGCTTCAGAGTTGCAGGTTTGGGCAGGATTGCAAACGGAAGGACCCACACAGCCCATGACATGAGCACTGAAGCAAGGAGGGCTGGGTGGATGCTCAGCCTACTTTAAAAGGCATCATTTACATATCCCAGGGAGAGATGACAGAGCATCACAGACTCTTGTAGGTTTGTTCCATTTTACCACATCACAATGTTTCTATTTTGAATGTTTCTGCTCATATTACAAAGCAAAAGTATCATCAAGAAACTACAAGAGGAGCCAGGGAGAACAGCCTCCCTCATGAGCAGCAATCTGGCATCTGTTGTCCCTGGAGATCTATTTTTAAGGGAACATTCAATGTTCATTCTCAAATATTTTCCCCAAAATACATTTCTCAAGGGCTATTAACCCAAAATGCTTCAGCCCTACCCACTTCAGTGGGTGCTGACTGAAGTTGCACATAGTTTGAATGTTCTTTGGCAATGGATCAAGCCCAACATAAAGAACTTGCATCACTGCCTTTAAGGAGCATGATGAAGGCCAAGCTCCTGGCCAGACAAAGGCAGAAGGGGCTTCCTTGCTCCTCTGGAGGGAGGCAGGATCTTCTGCCCCACCCAAGAGCCATGTTGTCCCCAGATATCAACAAAACACTGACCTGGGAATGCTTTACCTAGACCCTTGGGTTTGCTTCCTGCAACACCTTTACCTGTCCCACTCTTCTGGCAGCTTCTCCATCCCACACTCCCCTTCCCACCCAGCTCTGAGCACTGCACAGCCAGGGCAGGATCTGGCCACCCACCCCATCATCATGAGAAGGTCACCAAGACATATCAGAGCTGGTGAGTCAGGGGGAAGATGCCCTAAACCCATCACAGGTTTCCCAAAGCCTGAGTAGCTCCTTTCCTCTCCTGAAGCCACATGCATCTTGTCTTTGTGATGTTCACCAAACAGTCTAAGAGAGGAATGCAGTGCAGATGGCTTATGCTGGAAGCACGTGCTCAAACTCACTTCTTCCTCCTCAAGATACTCTTTATACTGTAAAACAACTACTTGCTAATGACCAGCCAAGGAGCCAAACACCCATGTTCCCTGCACACGTGGCACTTTGAACGAGGGAGCCTGTGCCAGGGAGGGTCACGTATCCACAGCTGGCAGGTTGTACAGGCACTTCCGAGGGACAGGCAGGTCATTCCCATTCGGAAAAAAAAACAACAAAAAGCAAGGAAAAACACCCTCCACAGTTGCTGTGGCCACAGACGTTCAAGGACAAGGAAAATGCACCATAATTGGCCCTCTCCTGCCATCTCTGCCAAGCGTGTGTAACTATCAATCAGGCTGTTCACCAGGCTGATGAGCTGAAATATTGCAGGCAGTTCTTCCTGTTGTCATGGAAACAACTGCTGTCAGGCCTTTTCCTTTTATAACCCTGTCACTGAAGGGATGTTTTCATTCAAGAGCTCTAGGGAGCTCAGCCCCAGCACTGGGGCAGCAGTGCCATCCACTCTGCTCTCCTGCCCTCGGTGCTTCTGCAGGACCAGCCAGCTCCCTGCTGGCCAGATCCATAGCAAGGCCTTCAGCACCTCCAAGCCATTCCCAGACAAATCCTTCTGCCCCTTTGGAGAGGCCTCAGACCAGATGGAGAACCTAAAGAGATGCAATTTCTCCTTTGGAGGATCAGGGCCAGCAAGGAGAAGAAAGGTCCCTTTTTGGCTGACAGTTCTCACAGATGTCACCACTCTAATGCTAATTCTGTTGCACATTTTGCTTCCACGTGTTCCACCCCTCTCTGGCAGTCACCACACAGCCCTCCCAAGCCTGCAATTATCTTTAAATTAACAGCTCCAAAATCCATCATTAGCTAGTGCCTGAGCAAAGCAGATGACACAGCAGCTGTAAGCAGAGGCACCATTAACAGCCACCCCAAGAGACCCATCCAAGTGCTGCCTCTCTGAGGTACCTTCCACAGGGCACTGCAGCACCTTTCAGAGCACCAGAGCACCACACTGCCCCAAGGGCTGCTCCATCACACAGGGCAGATGCAGCCAGAACTCCTGGGGATGGTTTCAAGATTTCTAGGAAGAAAAGCAACACCCACCTCCCCATGTACTGAGCTGAATCCACGGGCAATGGACACCAAGTCCACCTCCTGCCATTGCTCCCTGCAGCTGGACACTTGCTTCCCCAGGGCCCAGGCAGCCTTACAAAAAGGTTCCCAAATTCTTTTTTTTTTTTTTTTGCACTATCAGCTGAGCCCGTTAATGTAAAACTAAGCACATCTACTTCTCTTCTGGAGGCTAAAGACCTGCTGTATGCATGGGACTCCCAGGAGCCTGGAACAGTCAACCAAGAAGAGAGGAAGGCAGAGGCAGCGGCTGACCCAAAGTCACTAGAATGACACCAACACTGCACAATTATTAAACTTCAGAAAACCTCAGGACATCCCTGGTGGAGCAGAAGTGTGATGCAAACCTCAGCAGAGCTCCTGCAGAGCTCTGCACAGCTGTCCTGCTGTGGGACAGACACAGCCCAGCCCAGCCCCACAGTGTGAGCACCAGGTCTGGCAGGCCCCTGTGGGCAGAGCAGGTCCCAGAGGCACTGGAGCTGTGCTGAGGCAGCAAAATGTGCTGCTTCAAGAGCTCTGGCTGGGGTGCAGAGCAGCAGAGCCCCTTGTCCTGCTGCCTGAGGGCAAACAGATGCTGCAGTGACTGAGGAGAGAGGAGGAAGAACAATTTAATGCAGAGAGTATTAAATACCCAGTGTTCAACATCCAGAAAGGCACAGGTGCATCTCCATTCTGTTCCCCTCGTCCTCCCACTACAAGCCCTTGTCAAAAATCCCTCTCCAGCTTTCCTGGAGCCTGTTCTACAGATCCTCCTAGATATGAAATGTTTTATTAAAAGGGAGACAAAATTCAAAACCCTGTAAGTATAGGTTCTTTGAAACCGAGATGTAAAGCTTACCCACTGAGATTCTGCCATCTCTTCTCTGCTCTGGGACACAACCCTTCCCAGGGGCTCCCAGGAGCACAGGGAACCAGGCTCCCTGGGCTGTGCTGAGCAGGCTGCTCCAGGGCAGCCTCTCACAGCTCCTACAGCACCAGACTTTGGGTTCTGGGCACTAAGAAGAAACTTCTGCCAGGTGGCTCCATGTGAAGGTCAGGGGACACAGTTACAGTTCAGTGTGATTTTCTCAAATAAAACTTCAAGAGAATGAACTAACCTAGGAAAAGTCCAAGAAAGCAGTTGATTTTGATTTAAAGGCTGCTAAAGGATAATTATGTTTTTTAAATTAGGCTTTTTGAATTTGTATTTAATTTTCTGTTTCAGCTTTGGTGCCAGCCCTCCTCTAGCTGCTAGTTAGGGGCTCCCACACTGGATTTTCTTCCAGATAAATAATTTGTATTTCCAATATATTACAAGATATCTTAAAACACAGATGTTGTGCTGATGAGAAGCCAACAGTACAAAGTGTCTCCAGCTCCTTCCTCACATGGATTTCCTACACATCCTTGAAGAAGTTAATGAATCTACCATGACAACCAAGTCCAAAGCCAAAGGACTGGGCATCTTCTCAGTTAATACATAAATGGAATCTTCTCTACCAAGGAGAACACACAATCCTGGAACTCTCTAAAATGCTAATTATCTGCTTGGTGTTATCTGGGGAGGGGGGAAATAAATCACACCTGGGTATTTTCAAAGTTATAAAGCCCTTGGAAAATGTTTATAGTGCTGGGAGTCAAGCTCAGAACTGATGGTCACCGTGACACTGCAAACAGTAAAACTGGCTCTGCCTTCTCACTGACAAAGGTCACGGAACATCTGCTGAGCTCTGAAGTAAGTACTGGTGAGAAACACGTCCTCAGCTGCTGCTGCTGGTGTCCAGGGGGACACTGCTCAGCTCAGGGTGTCAGGACCTGAGGGACAGGCTGCAGAACAGGCCTCAAAGGTGGAGTCTGACAGATAGGATTAACTCCGGATCACGTTCGTTGTCCGTCCTGGTGCGACTTCACGGGACTCAATTCCTGAATAAAACACATCTGGACAGCTCTAACAACAGTGCCCTTAGAACTCACAGGTATTCTCACACATGGAGTAACCAGAACACATCCGCTGAGGGGCTCAGGGCACCTTTTGCAGAGCTGATGGTCTGAGAGCCAAGACGTGCTCCTCTCCCCAGCCCCTGAGCTGGCAGAACAAACGGCATACACAAACCACCTCAACTTCAACAAGGCAAAAGAGGTTTGGAGATAACTGACTTAGACACCAGGACAAGTTCACTTAAATATTCAGGCAGAAGCCCAGCTGCTGTGTTTTCACCTGCCATGCCTCAGGTACCTTCAGGCAGCAGGACCCAAACAAACACTGCTGGTTTTAAATGGGACTAAAAACACCACCAGCTCTGATTTCTGTTTACGCTCATTTCTGGCACCACAGGAGGAAAAGGAGCATGGAAAGGTGATCAGTTTAGACACAGATTAGCACCCTTGGGATAAGGTTTAAGGAATAACACAGAAAACACAAAATTTTGGGAGGAAAACCAGGGAAAAGGCCTTTGGCCCTTCCCTTCCCCCACGACAGGGCAGACTCTTTCAAACCCTCATCAGATCAAGGCTGCATTTCAGTAACTGCTGTCACCAGAGTCACTGAGGGTTCAGGGCTGGCTTGTGGCATCTCCACCTCCCCCAGATCCAAGGTGATTGCTACAGAAGTCAGGCATGCAAAGAAGGGACAGAGAAAACACTGTTGGGCTGTCCTTTCACATCTAAATCTCAATGATGTTGAAAAATTCAAGCTGACAGCCTTTGTTTCAAGAGAGCAGAATTGGTGCTGTGAAACATGTTCCAGATGCTCAGTGGCATTTTGCAGTATGAATCTACTCCTAAGTCAAGGCTTGCTAAGAAAATAAAAACCTGAGAAAAAGGCTCCCTAGATTTTGCCAAGAGACAGACATAAGCTTTTAGGGTCTTCCAAGTGGTTGCAAAGAAATCACCTGCCCACAGATCTGTATGGGGAATGTCCCCAGAACCTGGGAGCTGGCTCTCCAGGGTTAGGGAAGGAGGGCTGAACACAGCTGTCTTGGTGTAACCTCCCTCTGGGATCTCCTGCTCCATGTTTCCAGCTGCCAAAGCAAGAGCATGACCAACACGGAGCTCTGGGTCTGCCAGGAGGCAGTGGAGCCAAGAGGAAGTAGAAGCTGGTACAAGGAGCGGCTGACCAGGCCAAGAAGGACCCTTGGGAACAGATGGATGTGGCTCGGAGCAGGGGGAGGCCTGCAACTCTTCCCCTTTCCTCCCATCCCTGTGCTTGCCCACCCCTCCTCTCTCCAGTGTTGTGCATCACCCCCCAGGCTAGTGGGGAACCTCCCAAGCAGACCTGAGCTCTCCACAAACCAGTGAAGCCTGAGGAGCAATCCTGGTTTCAGGCTTAGTTCTCTGCTCCAGCTGACATGAGGCTGCCCCAGCCTGGCCAACCCCTGGGCAGCAGCTGCCTCCAGCAGTGCTTCTGTGTCCCAGGAACCCTCCTGGCCTCTGGCTCTCAGCAGTGGAGGAGCCTGGGGACAGCACAGCCACAACCTCCACTGCCCTTGCCAGCACTGCCCCCAGAAGAAAGTCTGTTCCCTAACTCAGAGCAACTACAGCCTGGCCAGAAGAATCATCACCCCCCGGGGTTAATGACTTGTCACCACAGAGCAGCAATTGTTGAACAAACAAACTGCCTGGAGAAGCTGGAGATTTTCCAGTCTTTTGCCAGAGTCTAAATATATTCAACTTTTTAAAGACCTAACTATGCAGCAGTTTAATCACATGTGAGCACAACAGTTAAATATTATAATTATGAGGAACATCAGCAACTTGGAGAGGATCTGGGCCATCAGAAGGAGGAGGTGGGGGGCTTGGAGCTGGAGCCAAGCTCTGCTGGGCTGGCTGTACAGAGCAGGAGCCACAGCTTCTCTACCAGGAGCACAGCAGGGAAGCACCCAGCACTCTCTGATGGGCTGGTGGGGACATCTTCTAGCTGATGGTAGATGATCCTGCTAAAATCCCTTTTCTTCCCCATCCAGTCTCTCCACATCTCCCTTCAAGCCCTGCATCCCAGCCAGCCCCTTCCCTTTTACAGAGGGATCAGTTACCTGAAAGGAAGCACCTTCTCCTCCCTGTCCCCATCATTCCCAGGGCACCTGGAGCATTTTCTGCTCCAGGGCACGTCCAGCAGAGGGGACACCCAGGGGTTCTCTGACTGACCCATGAGAAACCCAGTGGTATCAAATCTCAGGCACTTTAATGGTGAGTGTCATTTTAGTGCTTAAAAAATGCACTAAAGGCCTTTGGCCTTTAGAGTTAAACCTGGTGGTCACCCCCATTTGCCCACATCCCTTTGGAGCAGAAGTGCAGGTGACACAACACAGGGCTGCTGGTTCTACCTAACTTCAGAGCCAGGATCCACAATTCCCTGCAGCAGGATGGCACATGCCTCATGCCAAGCAGTTGTGAGCAGACTGTTTGGATTTGCAGTCTCCTGGGAAAGCTCTTCCTTCTGTCATCAACTAACACAATCTGACTGCTAAGGCTGCATGGTGCTCCATGCCCTCCTCAGAGATCACCTCCCCCAAGTCTCCCTTGGAGCAGGAAGCTTCTTGGTTGGTTAATGCAGCAGCTGCTGGAAGTTGTCTGATGCTGTTCACTCTCTTTTCATCTGAATTGATTTGGCAGAAACTGAAATTATCTTCTAGAGCAAAACAAAAGTGCTCTCTAAAAACCTGCTCCAAGATTAAGTTACTTTGGTTTCAGGAGTGAAAAAACATTCCTTTGCAAGCCCCTCAGTTCCAGAAGGACAGGGAACTGCTGGAAAGAGCCCAGGGCAGAGGCACAGAGATGCTGGAGGGAGTGGAACATCTCCCTGCTGAGGAAAGGCTGAGGGAGCTGGGGCTGCTGGGCTTGGAGAAGAGGAGACTGAGGGGCCACCTCATCCATGGGCACAAATCTGTTCAGGGCAGTGTCAGGAGGGCAGAGCCAGGCTTTGTGCAGTGATGTCCAGTGACAGGACAAGGGGCAGTGGGTGCAAACTGGAGCACAGGAGGGTCCATGTGAATCTCAGGAAAAACTTCTTTGCTGTGAGAGCGACAGAGTCCTGGGCCAGGCTGCCCAGAGAGGCTGTGGAGTCTCCTTCACGGAGACATTCAAACCCCCCTGGACACGTTCCTGTATGATGTGCTCTGGGTGACCCTGCTCTGGCAGGGGGGTTGGACTGGGTGGTCTTTCCAGGTCCCTTCCAAACCCTTGGATTCTGTGATTCTGTGAAGTGTTTGTGTGGTGACAAACACACCAAGTGCTCACAGACATTTAGGAACAAACCCTGATCAGTGACTGTCCTCACTGGAACCCTGGGCAGCTGAGTTCAGTTCCCCCCACTGCAATATCCCTCACAGACAATATCCCAATATCCCAACAAGCCACCTGCCATTTTTCCTTACAATCCACAGTGCCATGGCAGGGAAAAGGCAGAAGCAAACATAAGGAGAGAGGACTTGTGCTTGAAGTGGGGATGGTGACAATTCTCACGCACAAATACTGACAGTAAATGCCAACTAATGATCTGCCCTCTCACTGAAATCCAGCCCCATTGGTCCTGTTCACACACAAGTTCCTGAAAACATCAGGCAAACACTTAGGAAGTCAAATCAATTCCAGATCTTTTACACAGAGCCAGGTTACCTGTTAGGATGGTAAGAACATGATGGCAGAACAGAGAACCCACGATCCAGCCACCAGGAACGTGCCAGCTTTCAATACAAGTGTTCTCTAAAACACACCTAAAAACAGTTGGAAAGGACCTGTCCTCAACAAGACAAGTGTGGTGGATGCATCCAGCAGGCAATCAGCTGCAAGCATCCAGCTTCCCCTCACACTGGCTAAGCACTTCCCAGACCCTCTGGATGGACTCAGTGCCATCACTCTACCAAGAGAAAGTGACCTTGATCCATGTGACTGGTGAGCTGCAGATAATGTTTGAGAGTTACTGACCATGGGCTTGGCTGGAAGCACAGCCAGACATGAACAAAGTGATGAAGTCCATAAGCACTGCTCAAAGTTCACTTGGAGAGAAAGGGCCTCACAAACCTTACCTGTGCCAAGGAGGCTCCACTTCCTTTTTTTAGCTCTGCCAAGTTCTCGCTCAGTTTTCCTCCCTTGTTACTCGAGTTGCATTTATAGCACATCCACCTCATCAGGCCCTTGGTGACAGTGCCACACTCCTTACTCAGCAGACACAGGGAGTGGTACAAGTGGCCACAGCTGCAAGAGAAGAGACCCTGCCAGGTGCTGGGCAGTGCAGGGGAGGGAGGGGAAGGGGCGCCCAAGGGGACACAGGCTGCTTGCCTGGGAACACGGATCAGCAGCTCCTTCACACCCCCACACCCATTTCTGGACTTGCAAAATCACAGCAGCTGTCCATTGCTGATACAGTTACAGACCATAACACTAAGGTAATAATGACCTTGTCTAAATGTACATGCACCTAGTGAGAGATAGGAAGAGCTGAGGTGCCAGCAGAGCACAGTCAGGGCTGCAGGAGAGCCCAGGTATGCAGGAAGGCAGGCCCAAGGTGCTGCAAGTGCTCAGCCTGCTCTGCTGGCAGAGGGGGCAGTTGGAGTGGCACAGAACTCTGCAACCACCCCAGCCAGGCAGAGCTGGCTGCAGGCAGGGGGCTGGCTCTGATGGGAATGCAGAGGCAGCCCCTCCACAGGGCCAGGGACACAGCTCATGGGAACACACACACACATGGCTACTTGTCTAAGTCCAAGACTAGTAGCTCTTCCTTTTTCTCTCTTGTCATTTAAAACTTCTAACATGATCACAGCTGTGACTTTACCTGAAAACAATTATTTCATCAGCAGTTTCTTGCCTTCTTTTGTACTGCTGGAGACAGATGCAGCAGTAATCCTGCTTTGGGGTAAGCCCTCTAGTGACAGAAGCTCTTAGGTTACACAGGGACCAGTGGAGATCATGGTTTAAAAGATTTGTAGTTGTCTCTAAAAGGGTCTGTGTGGAAGACAAAATACAGAATAACCAGGTCAGTTTGTCATCTCCACACTGCAGAAACTCTGTCCTAATCAATTCTTCATAACAAGCAGCTTAACAGATTAGTAAGGGCAAAAGCAGCCCAACAAAATTGTTTCTCTATGTTTTCCAGCCACTGCTCTCAAAACACTTATCCTTTCATCACATGTTAATAGAGGCAATACCTTTTCACTCTTAAATAGATGAGTGCTTTATTGATTTTTGTCAGAGAGCATTAAGAGAGACATGATAGGCTCACTTTGTCATCTTCCATACCAAATCCTCCTTTTTTTCACCTGGTAAGCTACTGCTTACACCCTCCAATCTGGTAGAAAAGTGCTGATAAAAATCAAAGCCCAAATGCACTCTCACAATTAAAAGATGAAAAAGCCACTGAGCTTCCTATCTGCTAATCCTCCCCAACAGAGATTTCCATTTCTGAGGAGCAAAAATGCCCTTAGTTTGTAGCAGTCAGTGCTTCTTTCAGCAGCTGTGGGCTGTGATCTGTCTGCAGCAGCAGCTCACAAAGGGCTGCAGAGGTTGTAGGGGCGGGTCAGGTCTGGGTTGGTCCAGATGTGACATGCAGCCTGTCCCAGACAACTGGCAGGCAATGCCAGGGCCTGTCCCAAGCACCAAAACAGAGATCAGGGCTCTGTATGTTCAGCCCTCTTCAGTAAAGCTGTTTTCCAGTTTATTTTTTACATGGGCTGTTGCTGCCTGGAGGCCCAGGAGGGAGCTGGGGAGGCAGTGCCAGAGGGCAGGCAGGGCAAGGGAGGCTGGGGAAGGTTGTGCCTCCTGTCCTGGGGAAGAGGAGTTGTAGGAAACTGCTGAAGTTTGGAGACTGCCTGGGATCTCAGGCTGGCCAGAGAAAGGCAGGAGTGAGATAAAAGTGAAATCTCACCAGGGGACAAAGGAAGTGCAGCATGACCATTGAGAAGTGGCAAAACAGCCTCATTTAAAAAGCTCTTATTTAAAATCAAAAGACAAAACACATTGGGGTTGTGCTTTTGGATCCTTAACTGCAGGATGAGCTGGAGAAAAGCAGATGCTTATCCTTACAGTACATTTAACACCAAACTGAACTACAGGGGTGTTCACCATGTGTCTTCAATGCAATCTGCCAGCAATGCACACTCTTTCCCCTTCACCAACCAAAAATTTCATCACTTGCACATCTATTTACTTTGTCTTGCAGAGATAAATGACAAATGAGAGAGCCTAGTAGGCTGGACAGATAAAAGTAATCCCTGTTCACAGCAGTGGGCAGAACAGAAATGCATGCAACTTACTTGCTCATAGTTAAAAGTGTCGAGCATTCCCAGGACAAGGCCTTGAATTTCTCCAAGTTTCCCTTTTCCATAAACTGGGTCCTGTATGAAGAAAAGAAAAGCTGCTGCTGAATCACAGGATATGAACATTCTGGGGTTTTTTTAAATATTTTTTTTCCCTGCAGGCTGGCACTGCAAGAAGTTGTGACTCCAGGTTTAACTGTGTATGTGCACAAGGAGAACAGAACAAACCTGTGTGTTGGTGAGGAAACTGGTAATTAGCAAAACTGAGCAGATGACATCATCAGTACTAATTACTGTGCTTGGATCAAAAGACTTCAGGTGTGACCTTGGAAACTTCATTCAGCAGATATAAAAACTGACTGGAGAAGGAGTTTGAGGAGTATCAGGAAACACCCTGTGGAGCTCCTGGGCTGCCCCTGCCTGGCTCTGAGGGCAATGAACTCCTGAGCCTCTGGGCATCCTGGGGTCCCCACAGGCTCAGTGCACACCCCATCACCCCTGGAGTCACTGAGTGGTGGGGTTGGATGGGACCTCTGGGGATCACCCAGACCAACCCCCCTGCCAGAGCAGGATCCCCTACAGCAGATCCCACAGGAACACATCCAGGTGAGGCTGAAATGTCTGCAGGGATGGAGACTCCACAGCCTCCCTGGGCAGCCTGTCCCAGGGCTCTGTCACCCTCCCAGGCAAGAAGCTTTTCCTCATGTTGAACTTGACCCTCCTGAGCTCCAGTTTGTGCCCATTGCCCCTTGTCCTGTCCCTGGACACCCCTGAGCAGAGTCTGGCCCATCCTCCTGCCACCCCCTGCAGATATTGATCAGCACTGATCAGATCCCCCCTCAGCCTCCTTTTCTCCAGCTGAGCAGCCCCAGCTCTCCCAGCCTTTCCTCACAGGCAGATGCTCCAGCTCCTCAGGGACAGGCTGAGGCAGCACAGGCCCAGCAGAATGCAGGACTCCCAGGCAGTCCTGCTCTCACATCCCAGATGACAGATGATCATACAGAGAACAGGGGCCTGCAGCTCTGCTGCTGCTGCAGGGAACATCTCCACGTGACCAGGAGCAGCTGCATTTCTGTGCCCAGCAGCACAAGTGAAGGGTTGTGGTTCAAGTCATTGCCCTGAGCAGCTCAACCACTTTCCTTAGGCCTGCTCCAAACTGAACATCCACTTAAAATCACAGAATTGTCACGATTGGAAAGGGCCTCTAAGACCACCAAGTCCAACCAGCAACACAAACCAACTTTGGACATTGGAACATGCCCTGACATCCGAAATCTACATGGCTTTTGAGTCCCTCCAGGGATGGTGACTCCCCCCCCTACCTCCCTGGGCAGCCTGTCCCAGTGCCTGACCACTCTTCCAGTAAAGAAACTCTTCCTCATCTCCAGTCTGACTCTCCCCTGGTGCAGCTTCAGGCCATTTCCTCTGGTCCTGTTGTTACCCACATGGGAGAACAGCCTCCCCAGCACCCCCTGAAGCACAGCTCCTGTCCTGCCTCCATTCCTGCCCAAGACCTGCCCAAGAGCCAAGCACACACCTGCCAGCAGGACAAGTCTAGCTGGGAATGCCTCAAAAGAGGCTCTAGTAACAGAAATCCCAGTTCCTAACAGGTAGCCATGGAACTGGATGTGGAAAAAGGCCTTCAGCCTTGCTGGGAGGCAGTGGGGGAAGCTGCTGGGAGGGGCTGCCTGGTGGGATGGGAAAGGCACTGGTGAAAAACCAGAGATGGACTGGCAAGGTGTGAAAAGTAACCCAGAGAGAAGAAAAACAGTGGAGAGACAGTGGAAACTGGAACAGAAGGAGCTGAATGAACAAGCTCTGGATGGGAGGGATGAGAAAAGGGGCAGGAGTCTGTGCTGGGACTGAGAGTGAGGAGCAGAGAGGATGATCAAAAGCGAAGAAGCAAGTGCTACTAAAGTAGCATGAAGTTCCAGTGTAAGATACCCAGGGAGGTCACCAGGACAGTCACAGACACAGAGTCACGCAATTTTTGAGCAACAGTCTTCAGAGAAGTGTGACAGGCTGAAACACCAGCACCTAAGCCTAAATAAAACCAACACCGAGCAGTATCAACAGATGCAAAATCAGCTCAGAACAAAGACCTCAGCACGCTGCAGCAGCTACTTTTTTACTAGGTGAACAGTGAAGCTTCAAACAACACTAAGTTTTCTTTCTGCATGCATAATTTAAAAGCAACAGCATGGAAACTACACCAGATTGAGTCACCCTATGAATTATGGAGGGCAACAGGGAACTCGGGACTCCCAGCAGCGCGTACGTGATCCAGAACAGAAGGCAGGTTATTTTGGTACCCACCAGTTTCCTACAGCACTCAGGTATATGGCCAAGGAAGCTCACACAGGTGACTCACAAACTCTACAGATGCAATCAAACTCCCCAAGCTGCAAGTGGAGACTTTCAAAGCAACTTCCTTCATGTCTGGATAGAGAATGAGGAGGAAGAAGAGACAGGAAGACAGAAGAGTCACCTACAGCTTTGCAGAGGAGGGACACGAAGCTGAGGGCCAAGTTGCTGTTGCTCAGTTTGTCTCATTTCATGCTTAATGACCTCTAACAAATGGCAGGTAAGAGGAGAATGGACTTTTCTCCACAGAGGAGCTATGTGCTCCAGCCAGTCACATCCAAGTGGTGAAGCTGATGCAGCTTCCCTGCCAGCAGCCACCGCACACCCTGGGCTGCAGCTGCTCACCTGCATGGGATCCTGGCACCTTTCCAGCAAGTTGTAATGCTTCCTTCCAATTTGCTGGTTTCAGCCCCCATAAAATTGACAGTCACAAGAGCCTTGTGGGATCACTTACTTTTATGGAGGAGTATGTTTCATTAATTCCACCTTATAAAACTGGTCTCTGTTTGGAATTCGTGCTCCAAACAGCCCGTGTGGTATGGCACGTTAGTAACAGCAAGTTGCACCAAGCCAGGCACAGATCACAGGCTGGGATTTCCCTGGGGATGTGGCTCAGCACGGGAAGCCAAAGCCAAACTCACTGCCCAGGGCTGCTAATGGATCAGGAAAAGCTGGCACTTCTCCAGCTGCAAGGCAGAGGTGCTCATCCAGCCTTCCAGCCCCTTCTGTCTCCTCTATTTCCATCTCCTCCTGGTTCCAGGAAATGGCACTTGCTTTGCTAGTAGCACTCACAGAACTGTGCTAATAAATGCACTACAAATTCAGCAAACACATTAATTGGCAGGTTGTTCCATCTGTAAGGGGACAGAACAACTCTTGTACATGAAACTTATCCCAGGGTTGACCTTCCGCACTAGAAGGAACAAGAAGAGGCAGGATCCTGAGCAGAGATGGAAAAGAGTCATGCAAAGGCTTTTTGGATCTTTCTGCTTCCACTCTGTGACAGATTTTCCAGATTCCTTCCTTCCCCACTCTGGGGTTCCCACAGGTATGTTTTACATTTCTGGCTGCTCCAGTTCTCCATGTTTTAGGAGGCATCAGCTGCATCTATTTAAAAACATTCAGGAGAGATCATAGCTTGGAAAGGGAAGTAACAGTGACCTTCCTGCCTTCTTCAGCCAGCACCCACGTCCTTACTGACATGGAATTTTTCTTAATGCTCAAGAGGATTCCTCTAGTGTCACTCATGGTTATTTCACACTTCCTATTTTGAATAATTTCCCAACATTATTAGGGATGAGCACGAACATGACTGTGGTAATCGTTATTTCAGATGACTGCAAGCAGAGGAAGGTGCTGTGTGCTATGAGAGGCTGGGGCCTGGAGCCTGGGAGAGCTAAGGAGCCCTCAGCACTCTGCAAGGTGCCCTTCAGCAAAGCATTTTGGTTGCAAAGTTAACATTTGCATAAGGTATAATCTGTAAGCAGTAAAGCCCAGGGGAGGAAGAAAACCAGCCCACTAAAACTGGAATACTCTAAGTCCTTTCCAGAAAAGGCAGGGTAATCTACCTTGTTTACTGATGTCATCCACCTTACAAAAATCCCCCACTTAATTCCTGGGCAGCTGTTCTGCCTCCCAGCCCTGCAGCTCCAGAGCCTCTATGCTCTACCATCAAGACTCAACCCCTGCTGGAAAAGAAGGCATTTCCAGACAAGCACAGCTTTTAATTCTGTGTTTCACATTAATACTTTGAGGGCTTGGGAAGTGCTGCATATTCTCCAGGGCCCAGAAGAGCTAGTTTAAGAACTGACTTGTGGTGACAGTTAAAGTGACAGGTGAGTAACATTCTGAATAGGCCCTGTGTGCTGCTCAGAGCCAGGACAGAACAGTTTGGCACCAGGGTGTAGAATTATAATGTGGCTCCAAAGAGCAACTATGCAGCTTGGCAGAATGAATTCCCAGCCAGGGCCAACAAAGCAGAGATCCTCCCAGCTGAGACAGCTGTTAAGGCAGAGTGTTCTGGGGAAACACCTTGTACACTGGCCATGCTGTGATTCTTCCCCACTGGGCATGTAAATAGCACTCCCAGATAATCCAAGGAAGCAGATGACAGGACACTACAAAGGGAAGCAAAAAAAATTTCCAGCACTCCCTGTTGTCTGACACAGGGGAAGTGTCTTCCCTGATCCCAAACATGGCAAGGGTTCCAACCCCATGAACGTTTGAGCTGGGTACCCAAAGACATGGTGAGACTCCTCACCATTCCCACCATCATCTTCCCAGCTGGATTCAAAGCAACATCCTCCCAAGAGCCAGGCTGTGCACCAAGGAACACCCAAAACACCCCTCCCCCAGGGCAGGCCCTGAAGCAAGAGTTGGATAAAATGCAAACACCCAAGTGAAGTGACCCAGAGGAATGCAATCCCAGAAATCCAGAAAGCAAGCTTGGAGTGAACACAGCAAGAATAGAAATGTGTGGTTTTCAGCCCTAGAACAAAGAGTTAAATCCATGGTCTGCCCTGCTAACAAAGGCCACTTTGTTCCCAGCTGCACAGCTGGTGTCAGGCACTGCAGGCAGCACTGGTGAGAGCCCAGGACAGCAAGTTACAGCAGGAGACCCCATGTCCTGCCAGGAGGAGGATGACCAGTCTGCAGGACACCAGGCACCACATTGCTGCTGGCCCAGCAGGAGAGCAGAGCACAGACCTGCATCTCACACAAGGGGAAACACAAGCTGCAGCACTCTGGCCTGATTTACAGAAGCTTAAGTGAGATTCAGAGGCAAAAATCCACCTTCTAACAGGCAGCAGCATCTAAAGGACATAACTAGGGTGTCCAAACCCAAGCTGTCATCATCAGCCAGAACCCCCAGCAATGCAGTTGGGGGCTGATCTCCTCTCTGGTGCCTAGAAATGGTCTGGGGCAGATCCCTCATTCCCACCCAGCCGAGGTGTTTGCAAAACAAGTGAGTCTGAGGGAGAGAATGAAATCTATAAAAGAATGAGTGTTCAGAGGCAAAGGCTTTTATTTAGAGATCCTGGAAAGAAGTACCACCTTCCCTTCCACAGGATCTTCTAAAGAGTTTTACAACACCAGTTTTCCTGTACTTGTTTCTGAGCTATAAGGTTCCCATGACTACTCCTATTTTATAGGGTTCTGATACTTAAGCTCCTTACCTGGAATTCAGTCATCTCTGAATGCACTTTAAGAAGTCACCCTCTCTCCCCATTTTTTCCTCTAGTCGTACAAAAACACCTGCCTTTTTCAATCTCAGCTTTGTCAGACTAGATTTGTAAGGCTGAGCAGGGAACTGGAAGGAGCAGAAGTTTCCCCCTGCCTCCAAACCCAGTCACCAGGGCTGCACATGGTGCTTTGAATGATGCCTTTGCACATTTCTGTCCCTAGTAAAAGGGCTGCACCCCCTGCACTGCCAGCAGCCTGTGACCCTTTGGGGTTGTGCCACCACACCAACCACCTGACAAACACATCCCCTCATCTGGTGCCTCCAGGACATGAATTTGCCATCCTCCAGGGCAGGGATTTTCTCTTTCTGCAAAGAGAGTCACTCTGCAAGAACAGAAATGGGATGAAATATTTGAAGACTGCAAATGAGAATTCCTCCTCATCCCAAGGAACAGGATCTCCCCCCACCCTGTTACACCCCCCACTGTGGTACCCACACCATGGCCACTGGTTTGCCTCTTGAAGTTGAAGTCTCAACATCACCAGGAAAGCCTTCCCATCACCCTCCCCACTCATTCCTGCACAGTTTCTCTATCATTTCCTGCCTACATTAAACATCAAACAAAGCCTGAGAGGAAACTGTGTCTAATACCCCAGTTACAATCAGACAAAATCAGTTATTGAAGAGCCTCTGAGTTTGCTCAACACCTTCTACCTCTGACAAAACCACATTTCATTTGATCACACCTTCTCTCCACTCTTTTAAAACATCTTTCCCTGTCTTTATGTTTTTTTCCAAAACCCAAGACTGTGCATAACATGAAGACCCAACCCAGAGGTGTGTTCAGCCTGTAGGCCCTTTTCTTCTCTCATCTGGAATAGAAACCCTAAAGAGTAATTCAGCACTTTCTCAACCCTTCAATCATTCCACTCCACAACACAGGCAATGCCACTAATTCATTTCTCAAGGTATGTTATTAAATTCCAACCTCATCTGTTGCCTTTTTTGCAAATTAACAACATGGATCCACTTGTGATCACTCCACCCAAGCTCCTGCTTTGAAATCAGCTCTTCCACAAGATGTTTGCTGCTCACTCACAAACATCTTGAAAATAATACATTGCATCACCAGTCAGAACAGCCCAGTCGTGAGCTCCTAGAAAGGCCACAGACTTCCTTTAGTGTTTTCACAATTGTCTCTCCCATTAGCTAAAAAGCTTTAAACAAATCTAGCCCCAAGTTTTGAGAAATTCATCATGGTTTTGCCCCTGAAACCACCAAGTAACTGGAGCCTTCAAGATGGTTTCTTTGGTTTGAAGAAATTACTCAATTATTTTCTTACAAGTCCAAGTGTTCCCACATCCCCAGGTCATACCAACACTTATCTCACCAAGTAAACTTTTACTGGAATAGTTTGAATCAAACAATTAGCTAATCTGATCTTTAACAACCTGGAAGTTGCTCTCCCCAGTCAATGAGTGGCACAGCTCAGTAAAAGCTGCTTCTCTTCAGCAACTCACCTGGAGAATTCTCTGCAGGATGGAAGGAAGAGCAATAAATGCAGCCATGTTATTCAGCACTTGCATTGTCAAACTCTTCAAAGCTGAAATATCAAACATAAAATGGAGCTGTTGGAGAGAGTCCAGAGGAGGCCACAGAGATGATCCAAGGGCTGGAGCAGCTCTGCTCTGGAGACAGGCTGGGAGAGTTGGGGTGTTCAGCCTGGAGAAGAGAAGGCTCCAGGGAGACCTTAGAGCACCTTCCAGTGCCTGAAGGGGCTCCAGGAAAGCTGGGGAGGGACTTGGGACAAGGGCAGGGAGGGAGAGGACAAGGGGGAAGGGATGAAAACTGGAAGAGGGGGGATTTAGGTGAGACATGAGGAGGGAATTGTGAAGTGTGAGGGTGGTGAGAGCCTGGCCCAGGTTGCCCAGGGAAGCTGTGGCTGCCCCATCCCTGGCAGTGTTGAAGGGCAGGTTGGATGGGGCTTGGAGCAACCTGTGCCCAGTAGGAGGTTGCAGGTCACATCTACTGCAGGAGCAGAAAAGGTAGGGAGTAGCAAAACTGCTTTTCTATCCATTCAGTAGAGGAGGAGACAGCTCACAGGTTCTGATCAGTACTTGGGGTCACCAAAGCCAGAATACTTACATTCCGAGTATCGACCCTGTGAAGAACCAGACACTTTCTGTGGGGACATCATGGCCTCCAGGAGGGGAAACCAGAGGGCCTGCAACCATGGGATATAAGGAAAAAACCAGTAAGAAGACAGCAGTACTGAAAATGAGCTGTAACCAACATGGGAGTCCATTTCCAAAGGCTCAATTCCACGTTCTGAAGGACAGAATGACTTCCTCTCATGACTGCAATGGAACAGAACCAGAAGATGCTAAAATATCCTGAGAGCAAAGCACTTCAGGACCTGCTTTCAGTCGAGGTTGTTCATTTCTTGCTCCAAGATATTATTTCATTGGGCTCTGACCATCAAAGACCTTGGGCTCCTGTTACTCCCTCTTCTCCATCCTCATCTGTTCCTCTACTGGAATTTTGACAACAGTCTACTTTTCTTTCATTCAGTCCCCAACTTCTTCCCCATGTGAGATGCAAACTCTCTGGTATGGAGAGCGTCCAAAGAACAGGGAAGACAGCAGATAGGTTCCAACTGGAAAGGGGCATCTAAATTCTTCAGACATTATATAGGAGATGTGAAAATTCCCATAATACTGTACTGGGGAAGCTGGTCCTCACCTTGGTGACCACAGTCAAATCTGATTTGGGCAGCAACAAAGCAATTCCAGCAGGTGGGACAGGATCCACCAACTCAAAGGCTCCAGGGAGACCTTAGAGCACCTTCCAGTGCCTGAAGGGGCTCCAGGAAAGCTGGGGAGGGACTTGGGACAAGGGCAGGCAGAGAGAGGATGAGGGGGAATGGATTAAAACTGGAAGAGGGGAGATTTAGGTGAGATATGAGGAGGTGGCGAGACCCTTCCAACCCTGGAGCCTTCTCTTCTCCAGGCTGAACACCCCAACTCTCTCAGCCTGTCTCCAGAGCAGAGCTGCTCAGGCACTTGGATCGACTGACACTCAAGCCAAAATCCCAACTGGAGCTAAAAAAGTGGGAAAGGGTGTTGTGTGCTCTGCTTCTCCACTGCTGATGGGCACTTCACCTTGTGCTTCACCCTTACAGGTGAGGATTTCTCTCTTGTGGGTCTAAAACCTGGACCAGTGCAAGAGGAGCACAAGGCAGAGGGAAACAATGGCTGCTTGAGACACATCAGCACCCAGCAGATAGGGAAGGGAAGCAGCATGTGAAGAGAAAGCTTCAGAAGATGCAGAGGCCTTTGTTGATTTTAGTGATACATTTTTTTACTACTTTACCTCTCGCTGCTGCTGGTCTAAATTGTGTGAATTTCTCTGGCAAAGGGCAATTGTTTTCATTAAGGTATCTTCAATGTTTTCTAGCAAGGGGAGTTCAGCTGTGCCTAAGTTTTGGGGGGGAAAAAACAAGTTGCATTAAGTCCCAAGCATTCTGCAAAACAAAATCAGCTGTTCAGCTAAAGCCTGTTCAGCACAAGGAGCAACTAAATTAAGACACAGCTCCTGATTCTTGACACTTGTCCTGAATGGCACAATAAACCAGGCATATAAAATATGTCATGTGATTGAACAGGGAGATTTTAGCTGTGGTTTAGGATACAATTAAGTAACAGATATGGGCACTGCATTTAATGAGGTGCCCAGGACCTTTGGGCTAGTGAACAGTGCACTTGTGCTTATACTCATTTTCTGTAGGTAGAACATTCTACCTTGTCTGAGGAGCTTGCCTCAAAAAAAGCTGCTTCCAGATGTCTCTCATCACTGTTGATATAGATCATCTGCTGAAGCTCAGCAATGAGTTTGAATGGATTCTATCAGAGGAAAGATGTTTGGTGAGCCAGGAGGAGCACCAGGCACAATCCAAATGCTAACAGGGCAGCACACCACACATACAGACCCCACCCCCACCCCCCCCTCCAGCTTGGTCTACATCTCTGGCAAGACCAGAGGCACAAAGTAAGGAAGTGCCCTCAGAAAACTCCCACAGTCACATGCAGATCATTTTAAAAATGACACCATGATACCTAGAAACTTGAAATAGGATCTCATTATGCCAGGTGTCAGGCATCTGCACTTTACACTTGTCTGCCTTTTTAGTAGAAAATGGAATTCAATTTGATTAACTCTTACTTTCATCATCCTGTGTAAGCATCAGCAACTTGCTCTGCAACCACTGAAAGAAGAGAGAGAACAGAGCAGTGAACAGATGGTGACAGCAGCACCTTGACAAGGTGTGGTTGCAAGGCTCACCCTCCTTTTCCTCCCCAGGTTGACTAACATAGCAAAAGTATCTTCCCAAATACTGAAAGGAAAAGAGGAGCTGAGAGATGATTTTTTATTAAGAAAACCAATTTTCATATCTGTTATCTGCCAGATGTTTGAAGCCATGCCAGAAAAATATGCTGATCTTCAGACAACTCAACATACTGTTACTGGGCAGAAGGTAAATGCTCCCATGGATTCTACAGGGAAACAAACTGGGAGCACTGGCAACATCCAACCCCAGCCCAGGCCCTCCTGCTGATGTCATGCCATGCTGGCTTGGCAAAAATGCCACAGCCAGGGTTTCAGTGTGCTGTACCTCAAGCATCACCAAGAAGGCACCATGGATATCTCCCTTCTTCTCCAGTAAATATGAAGAAGCTTCATGGAGCTGATGCTTCTGGGTTATCTGAGTTGGAAGAAAAAAGAAAGGTAAAAGTCTGTCTTAAGAAATGCACTGGTGGTTGTTCAGAATGACAAGCTGATGATCAGGAAGGATTGTGCTCCCTGTGTTCCCAGGCATGTCACCCACTCTGAGCAGCACCCCTGCCTCCCCCCACCAGCTGCCCTGCAGTTCTGCACCACCAGGCAGCACTGCCACCTTCAACAACAAAACTAAAAACATCTCTATAAATCCAGATCAAGGACTGGTTATTGTTACAATTTTCATAAAGGGCAGAAATAGCTACTCTCCCAGTGCCAGATAAATTTTAGAATCACAGAATCCCTGGGGTCAGAAGGGACCTCTGAACATCATCAAGTCCAACCCCCCTACTGCAGCAGGAACACCTGGGGCAGCTCACACAGGAACAGTGTCCAGACAGGTCTGGAAAGTCTCCAGAGAAGGGGACTCCACAGACTCTCTGGGCAGCCTGTCTCAGGGCTCTGTCACCCTCACAGGAAAGCAGTTTCTCCTCATGTTGAGGTGGAACTTCCTGTGTTGTCACTTGGTGCCATTTCACCTCATCCTGTCAGAGGCACCACTGAACTGGCCCATTCTCAACACCCCCCTGCAGGTATTCATAGACATTCATCAGGTCCCCCCTCAGTCTTCTCTTCTCCAGATTAAACAGCCCCAGGTCTCTCAGTCTTTCCTCATCAGACAGATGTTCCAGTCCCTTCATCATCCTTGTAGCCTCTGTTGGACTCTTCCCAGCATCTCCCTGTCCCTCTGGAACTGGGGTGCCCAGAACTGGATGCAACACTCCAGGTGTGGTCTAATGAGGGCAGAGATTTGGGCAGAGTTGCTTTCTAAAAACCCCAGGCCCATGATTTCAGATCCCTCCACCACAGAACCAGCCCAGCCAGGCTGCAGTTACTCAGTAGCCTCAAAGCACTAATGGCCTTTTGCTCATTAGCCCTGAGGCTCAACCCCAAATCAGTGCATTAAACCCAGCTGGGCCTGCTGAGGGACAGCAGGTCAGTGGCAGAAAGGGACTGACAGAATATGCAGGAACAAATCCACAACGGAGGCTCAAGTACTTGTACAGCACTTCAAAGAGGTGGGAGCTGACTGGAATGCTGCCCAGGCCCCTGTCCTTATACATGCCTTTCCTACCTGGATGGTTTCTTCCAGCCTGCAGTATTCCAGAACCTTCAGTGTGTCCAAAACCTGCTCTGGGCTGTACTGACAGAGCAGCTCGATGAACTGCTCAGTGATGTAGGGTGGTAAGTGTATCAGGTCTTGGTTAATGCCTTCTCTGGAACAAAAGAGAAACAAAAGACTCAAGTCAAATTCTAGCCCAGAAGTTTGACTGGAAAAAAGAGTTTCTTATTCAACTGTGTGTTGTCTTTTCTCCTTGATACAGAAGTTAAAAGTTATGCTGTTTCTACTAGTTAGTGGTGCTGGAGGTCTGTCAGTAGGCACTTCATTTGCTCCTCTGCATATTCTACTGATGCCTCAGTATAAACCAGCATGGCCTTCTGCAGTTGTAGGGCAAAGAGCACAAAGAACTCATCTGGTTTCTCCAATGAAACCATATGGTCTTTGAGTGGTCTTTTCAGATTGTGATTGTCTATTTGTCCTACAGACCTTCTCTGCATGTGCTTGAAGAAATACTTTGCTGATTGTTCCTGAAATTCTTCTTTGACTTGCTTTACCAAATTGTAATGTTTCATCTGCAAGAATATGATCCATTTTATCTACCTCACTGAGATATGAACTCATGCTTCTTTTAGAGAAACATCCCCCTTTCTATTTATTCTCAGACAGAACAAAACTGTTGAATTAGGTTTTTCTCCTGCAGAGGAAGCAACTCTGTGCACTCTGTGGTCATTGGCAGAGCAGATCACCAAGTGTAAGGTTTTGAACCAGCCCCTGCATGTGGTTCAGCCAAGGCTGCATCCTCTCTGCAGGGTTTGCTGTGCTACAGAACCACACCTGGCTGGAACCAAAGACAGAATCACAGAATCACAAACTGGTTTGGATCAGAAGGGGACTCAAAGACCATCTAGATCCAACCCCCCTGCATGGGCAGGGACACCTCCCACCAGCCCAGGTTGCTCCAAGCCCCATCCAACCTGCCCTTCAACACTGCCAGGGATGGGACAGCCACAGCTTCCCTGGGCAACCTGGGCCAGGGTCTCTCCTCACCTCCCACCACAGGACCTGCTCCAGCACACAGGCAGGTGAGATCTCCAACCTCTGCTGTGCTTCCTGCCCTGGTATCTCCCTGACCCCCCCTGCCCTGTGACAAGGGACACTGCCATGATGCTCAGCACCCAGCAGTGCAGCCCCAACATTCTTCTCTTCTGGCCAAGGACTGTGGATCATGCTGACCAGCCTGAGCCCTTCAGGAGGCCAAACCAGGGCTTCCCTCCTGATTCTAAGCCCAGGTAGTTTCTGCAGGTGAAGTCCAGAGTAACTATTAAACTCATTCAGCAAAGAAGTTACTGTAAAAAGGATTCTTCCAGTTCCTTTCCAGCAGCAGCTGCTGGCACTGCAGTGGTTCATCCAGTGCTCATTTTCTGATCCCCTGGCTTATTACTGTGTAAACTCCTGATGTGTTTGAAACAAAACAGAAACCAGAATTGTTTGCAGTACCCAAGAATGTCCCCCTGTCCTGTTTCCTACTGATCTTGCTTTTAAAAAGAGCAACACGAAGCAGGAGATTTCAAAGAGTTATGATGGAAAGGAAGATACTTTCCAGACACAGCTGCAGATCAGCAGTTCACCAGCACTGTGAGGTTCAACTTCATGTGACAGATCTAGGATTGATGCACCATGAAGAGAAACAGAAGTTTATCCTGTCTAGGAAACCAGGGCTCTCAGACCTGTTCTGAAGCTCCTGCTAGGAAAGAAAATAGATCAAGGTATTTAGGGTTTTTTTACCTTTCTGGACAGAAATTCCTAATCAGAAGAATGTGTTGATGTGCAAACCCTACAGCCACAGAATGGAAAAGGTCCAATATACAATATGATCCTGTATTTCCTGGCAGCTACAAGAGGCAACAGGATCACTGTCCTCAAAGACAGACCAGGAGAACACCATGCCACTAGGAAGCCAGAAGCAGCTTGCTGTGATGACAATGTCAGTCACTTGATTATAAAGGATATTTGCCCAGAAATTGAAAGCCTGACACAGGTACTGATCAGTGTCCAAAATGTGGGCACAGGTAGCCAAAAATCCAAACTATTGTGTTCTGACATCAAGTAAAGAATGGACTGTTGCAGGACAAAACACAAACCCTAAATTCTGGCCTCCTGCATTCACCACCCACCACACACACCCTACAAACCCCCAGTGCCACTAAGGGAGGCACTGCTCTACTTGAAACAACTCTGGCACCAAGTATCCATGACTCCATGAGCAAGGTGACCTTCTACTGCACCCTTTCACTCAGGAAATGAAGAGAAAAGAGAATGGAAAGAGAGCTGGATTTTGATAGTATTAAGAATCAAGCACTGGTCTTCACACTAGCAGGTCCTGCCCAGCTCAATGGGATGATCCTTGGGCTGGAGCAGCTCTGCTCTGGAGCCAGGCTGGGAGAATTGGGGTGTTCAGCCTGGAGAAGAGAAGGCTCCAGGGAGACCTTAGAGCACCTTCCAGTGCCTGAAGGGGCTCCAGGAAAGCTGGAGAGGGACTTGGGACAAGGGCAGGGAGGGAGAGGACAAGGGGGAAGGGATGAAAACTGGAAGAGGGGAGATTGAGGTGAGACATGAGGAGGGAATTGTGGAGTGTGAGGGTGGTGAGAGCCTGGCCCAGGTGGCCCAGGGAAGCTGTGGCTGCCCCATCCCTGGCAGTGTTGAAGGGCAGGTTGGATGGGGCTTGGAGCAACCTGGGCTGATGGGAGGTGTCCCTGCCCATGCAGGGGGTTGGATTTTTTGATCTTTAAGGTCCCTCCCAAGCCAAGCCATTCCATGATTCTATGATTATGTTCATATTAAATATAAGGGTGGCAAACACCTGCCACACTCTTCATGCTCTTTCCTAAAAGGAAGAGCTCATCCCCCACAGCCTGGCCCAGGTGAGCTGTGCCAGTGTCACGGGCAGCAAGAAGAGCCATCCCAGCAGGACCTGCAGGATCCACAGCCCTGTGTGGCTCAGCAAAGGAAGCTCTTGGTGCAATGCACCCCCACCTCCTGCAGGCAGCCACGCTTCACTGAGCTGGGTTTTCTGAGGAAGAAGAGCTTCAAATGGAAGTGCAGCAAAGGCTGTGATCAATGAGCTGAGCAACCCTCACTCCATCCTCCCTTTTCCATGACTGCTTGTAAGATACAAACATATGGATATTTGGTTTTAATTTCCCCAGGCAATTTCTGCTAACCCTGTTTCCCCCCTCCCCCCTCCTTTAAAATAAATCTCAGGCTAAATTAAATGGGCCAAATTAATCCCTAATGCGATTCCACCAACTAGGATAGTTATACCAGCATGATGAGTCCTGTCCCCACACCATCAAGCAATCATTCGTATTTAAGCTCATTTGCTGCTCTAAGAGTCTTTATTTTAATAAGCATTTTGCTTAGAGAAAAAAGGATATCAACAGTTAGATTGACTGAAGAAAGACAGATGTTTTCAGAAAAACCTAATCACTATTTAATGTATGCACACCACAAAGTACAGGGGTGTCAGCAGATGAGGTCTTGGATGGCAAGATTTCTCCCTCCATCCCTACCCCTCTCAGGACACAGTTCAGCTCATTTCAGTAGATCTCAGAAGCAGCCTTAGAGCACTTGAAAAAAAGACCTCAGGCCCTGGAGTGATATTTAAGAAGAAAAATGCCTCTCCAGCAATCTAGGATCTCTACAGAACTCTTCTTTCTAACAACACAGTTTGATAACACCAGGTTAAACCTGGGCCTTCCAGACCTTCTGCTTTACTGTCAGTCACTGCCAGATGTGAATCCAAAGTGCTTTGCTCATTTCTCTGAGTAATTGTCCCACTTCTCTTTTGCTTATTGACTAGTCTGGCATCCACCATCCTGTCAGCACCTGGTTTATCTCCTTGATGAACATCAGCATTAGAGAGGAAAGCTGAGGTCTTCTGAAGGATCAGCTACAGCAGTTGCTTCCTCTGGCTGGTTTGAACACATCATGTGCTGCTTTTTATGAGAAGGCAACTACAGGAGAAATGGCTGCATTCTGCATTAATTATGGCTGCATTCTGCTCTAATTATGGCAGAGTTAAATTACTCCAAGATTATGGAAGCCACTCCAGGCATAACATTAAAATCCAGGTTAATGACTACCTTCATTGAAATGGAATAACAAAACCTGTCCTTTTAAAATTATTTTAATCCTAACAAAATCCCAAAAAGTGATTAATTCCAGGTCTTTGCTTCCAGAGCATGCCTTTTATTCCACTTCAAAAGGAACTGAAACACTGACACTTAAGTTAAGATAATGTTACCTTTTCCTACTACCTCTCCTGCTCATAAAGCACAACTGATTTGTAGTTAATTGTCCAAACAAGATCTCTCCTCTGATTGCATCACCAGTGGCTTGAAGGCAGCTGGTTCTTTGCACATGTCAATGTCTTACAAAATACATAAATAAAAGCAAGATCTTGTAGCATTTGAAACTAATTCAATGGAAAGAGAACACCCAGGGCTGGAATACTGAAAGAACAGGAGCAGATGGAGCAAGCAAGTAGTTCAAGAGAAGTCTGAAGTGAAATGCAGCTGCAATTCTGAAATAAGATGGAAATGTCACCTCTTCCAAGCCCCAGCCTTGGGTGTAGGTTGTCACCTGGTGCACTGTTCCCAGGGAGTCTATTGTAACCCATGTTTGCAAGCTGTAGTTTGGAAATGGTCCTGTTTTCTTACATACCTTGGGTCAAGGAGACTCCTCAGGAACTGGAAGAGTAAGAACTGGTCCTGCACAACAGGAGGAGACAGATTATTACTGTTTTAAATAACGTGATCTCTGAGCTGTACCCACTGAGGAAACCACTGTTCCCAGCTGGTGCCTGCTGAGGAAACTGGTTTAGGCCTTTGTCCTGTGTGGACACTGGGAGGGTGTGGAGTGCACACTGACTCCAGGCTGAAAACCAGCAACTTAGAGATCTTACATTTTAATGGCCAGGACTCTACAAACAGACCAAATAATGCAGGTGCAGCAATTCCTCCAGCTGAGTGGCTATCAAGCTGGTTTCCTTCTGTTTCCCACACAGCAGCAATTCCCCACGACTCCCAGCAACCCTTCCTGGCAGGAAGGGACACACGCTGTCCAGCACCAAGCCCAGGGGACACTTTACCTGCAGGTTTGCAATGATGGTCTCCATCTGCTCACTGAAGTGAATGGCCACCAGGTCAGCTGCTTTGCAGGGACTCAGCAACAGCAGCTCCTTTGGAGAGTGAAACCCAACATTATGGAAGCCACTCCAGGCATAACATTAAAATCCAGGTTAATGACTACCTTCATTGAAATGGAATAACAAAACCTGTCCTTTTAAAATTATTTTAATCCTAACAAAATCCAAAAAAGTGATTAATTCCAGGTCTTTGCTTCCAGAGCATGCCTTTTATTCCACTTCAAAAGGAACTGAAACACTGACACTTAAGTTAAGATAATGTTACCTTTTCCTACTACCTCTCCTGCTCATAAAGCACAACTGATTTGTAGTTAATTGTCCAAACAAGATCTCTCCTCTGATTGCATCACCAGTGGCTTGAAGGCAGCTGGTTCTTTGCACATGTCAATGTCTTACAAAATACATAAATAAAAGCAAGATCTTGTAGCATTTGAAACTAATTCAATGGAAAGAGAACACCCAGGGCTGGAATACTGAAAGAACAGGAGCAGATGGAGCAAGCAAGTAGTTCAAGAGAAGTCTGAAGTGAAATGCAGCTGCAATTCTGAAATAAGATGGAAATGTCACCTCTTCCAAGCCCCAGCCTTGGGTGTAGGTTGTCACCTGGTGCACTGTTCCCAGGGAGTCTATTGTAACCCATGTTTGCAAGCTGTAGTTTGGAAATGGTCCTGTTTTCTTACATACCTTGGGTCAAGGAGACTCCTCAGGAACTGGAAGAGTAAGAACTGGTCCTGCACAACAGGAGGAGACAGATTATTACTGTTTTAAATAACGTGATCTCTGAGCTGTACCCACTGAGGAAACCACTGTTCCCAGCTGGTGCCTGCTGAGGAAACTGGTTTAGGCCTTTGTCCTGTGTGGACACTGGGAGGGTGTGGAGTGCACACTGACTCCAGGCTGAAAACCAGCAACTTAGAGATCTCACATTTTAATGGCCAGGACTCTACAAACAGACCAAATAATGCAGGTGCAGCAATTCCTCCAGCTGAGTGGCTATCAAGCTGGTTTCCTTCTGTTTCCCACACAGCAGCAATTCCCCACGACTCCCAGCAACCCTTCCTGGCAGGAAGGGACACACGCTGTCCAGCACCAAGCCCAGGGGACACTTTACCTGCAGGTTTGCAATGATGGTCTCCATCTGCTCACTGAAGTGAATGGCCACCAGGTCAGCTGCTTTGCAGGGACTCAGCAACAGCAGCTCCTTTGGAGAGTGAAACCCAACACAAACCATTACCCCCAGTTTCAGAGGCAACAGAACCACGCAGCGTCACAGCCCCCGTTCACATTGTTACTGCATCTTTGCTGAGAGAAAAGCTGGGAAACAACAACCACCTTTGCACAGAAAGTGATTTTGGGAAAAAAAAAAATTAGAAGGAAAGGGAGCTTGTAAAAAGGCTTTTTTGAAACTTGATGATTTTGCTACACAACAGGCTTTGTAAGAATGAAAACTCCCCACAGCAGCGAGGCCAGACCTCAGTCTGAGGTGAGAAAATGACTCCTCAGGTTTTCTGGCAACTGCCTTTTACCCCCTGCCAACAAGTCCTTCCTAGTACCAACAGCAGAGAGGAAACAAAGCCCCCAGTGAACCCCAGGGAACTTCTCACTCCCATGGGAACAGTGTTAACTGGCTTGAACTGAACCAGAGGCTTAAAACCAGGTTTCCTTTAGATCGACTGCAACTGATACCTGCCCAGATATGAACTAACCCTAAATCATGTATTTATTGGAATAAAAGGGAAAAAAAATTAATCTTTTAGATGCCTGTTTTCCTCCTGTCAAGCTTGATCTAAGAGGCTTCATATCATACAAGTTTACACAACCTAGAACCTGAGCTTTTTGCTCCTAATGCTTCCAGCTGGGTACCTGGAGACCCTTCCCAAAAGGCTCTAAGCTAAGGAGAAAACACTGCTTTACCAAACAAAACCAACTGTTACACTGGTAAAGAAAGAAAAAATATCATAAACATCTCTCTGGAAGAAAAAACAAGTATCTGAGGAAGTTATGTAGCTCTAGCTTGGTATCCAGCCAGATGTAGCAGCCACCAAATTCAGACTGGCAAGAGTGAGATGGCTCAGCTCCCCAGGCAGCCCTTGGGTCAGTGTCACCCTCACAACCTACCCCCAGGAAACAGATGTTGGGTTTTCCTCCTCTGCCAGGTTGGAACACCTTAGCACTTCCTAGGCAGACAGCCCTTGGGGGACAGCACTGACACCAGGCCTGGGGGACAGAAAGTGACCACACAAACAGCACCACAACTGAAGGGAAGCCATGGGCTTTATTTTTGAGATGAAGGAACAACCACTGTGTAGGATGATGGAGAAAAGAAGTGGCACTGATCACAGACCCCACTTCTGTCACACCATCATCAGGAAAGAATTAGGAACAGAAGAGCCTCTCCAGATACTGCCAGTTTCACCTGGTGAGGCTGGTTTGCTACTTGCACACCTCAGCAGATGAAAGGACAGTTGTTCAAAGACCTGAAATCACAGCACCATCCTAGCAAAACGTTATTCACTATTTTAAGTCTTCTGAGTGCCTGAGAGCAGGGTTAATACCTTGGGAAAGAACAGCCCAAAGCAGCCAAGAGGCTGCAAAGCCACAGGGAACTCTACAGGCTG
>NW_009952570.1:761930-798551 GCF_000747805.2 Chaetura pelagica
GGGAAAGAGGGACTTGATCTCAGTGCCAGCACCCAAGAAAGGTGACCTACTGAACCCATCATCTGCCCAGCAGCTTCTTGGAGAAAGATGCAAAAAGTGTGGGTAGAGCAGCTGCCGTTATCTGCAGGGCTGGTGACACAGTGCCAGAAACCCTGGTTCTAAGGATGGCTGTGGACAAGTGGAGAGGAGTATTTTCTGTTTGCCCACCTCAGAGAGGCCAGGAGCTTGGACATGTTGGGCACTGGGCACTTCTGACACTGGACAATGCTCAAAAAGTGGCTTCAGACTGAGAAAACAAAGCCAAATAACTCCATGTGAACAGCTGGCAGTCTGGGCTTCCCAAACCCCACACAACACAGGGAGAAATGTGAGGCAGAACAACCCAGGACATTCCTGATTTCCAGCATGGAACAACAGTCATAAAGGCCTCAGGCTGCACAGACCCAGCAAGGAAACCTCCCTGTGACTGATAAAGACACAAAACACAGCTCACAGAGGACACCTGGGGATGCTGAAGGCACCAACACAAGCAGAGACCAGAGATACAGCAGAAGAAGGAAGCAGTCCCAAGGAAGCAGCACAGCAGACAGCAGCTTGCTCAGCTTGGCTCTGCATGGAGCCAGTTGCTCTGATAAGGTAGGAATGAGCCAGGTCTGCTCAGCCCCAGCACAGCCACCCCAGCACCAAACACCCCAGCACCAACTCCCACAAGCTCTGGAAGTGCATCTGGAGCATGCGTATGAGCTTGTCAGGCTCCATGTCACACAGCTGGGTCCACAGCAGCTCTTTGTTCATTGTCTTCTGAATCATTTTCCCTCTTGGTCCATTTTCTCATCAGTCACACCCTACTTTCAGATGCTTGGTAGACAGAAGTATCCTGTAGCTTTCAGATGTACCCAATACTTTTTTGTCCAGGATACAGAATTCTGTGGCTATTTTCTGCTAAGTAGTCTGGGCAAGTGACTGCTTGTTTTACAGACAAACATCAGCATATCTCCAGATCACCCTGGAGGGGATTGACACCACCTGACAGAAACTAGGTCATAGAAATCATAAAGTAGTTTAGGTTGGAAGGGACCTTAAAGATCATCTAGATCCAACCCCCTGCATGGGCAGGGACACCTCCCACCAGCCCAGGTTGCTCCAAGCCCCATCCAACCTGCCCTTCAACACTGCCAGGGATGGGGCAGCCATGATTTCCCTAAGCAACCTGGGCCAGGGTCTTACTATCCTAGATATTATGGATTCCCCAGGTCTACTGACTGGACAATTACTTCAGACATCTTCAACCCAGGAAGCAAAGAGAAATTGAAGAGATGGGAATAATTATCAGCTAGAGAGGTCTAGCAACAGTCTGTGTCTTACAGAAGAACTCACGACCCCATCTCCCCACAGGCTGGAAGTGCCAGGGTCCTGAGGTTGAATGCCACCACCACTGTAAGAGGAGGAATTAAATACCACAGGTCAGTGATGTCCATGTTCTGACCTTGCTCTACACAGCACTCACCAGCCATCATCTCCTGACAAGGCCCACTATAAACCAGGAAGCCAGGGAGGCCAGCCTGGACCCGGAGATGCACTTACAGTAACATATAGACCAAGAGACCTGCAAGGCAGAGCTTTCTCAGCAGGTGAGATGGGACACTGTGGCACTTCTGCTCACAGAGCAGCACCAGGCAGACCCAACAGGAGTTGGCAGTAGCTCAGGTGCCATGGCTTTAGGACACACCATACCTCTATATGTTCCAGAGCTTTCTGCCACACCAACTGCTTTTCTTCAGCACTGTAGCCAGGCATGGATAGGATGTTGTGAATATAGTTGAAAACTTCTTCCTGTAAGGCATAAACCCGTAAGAGGTACAGCATGTTCTGCAGCACCACCAAGGGTTCTGGGTTTTGCTAAGGGAGAGCATTTCAAGCACTCTGAGCATGACTTCATGGCCAGTCCTCTCTTAGCAAGTCAGTTACCTGCAGGCAAGATGATCCCTAAATACTCCCTGAAGAACTGCCAGGAAAAAAAAACAAACCCAAGAGGAAACTAATAGATGCTAAATGTGTGAAGCACTGAGGTCAAAGAGAATTGTTCTTCCACTGTTAGAAACATCCCTGTTTTGCTCACAGGGACATCACTCTTTAGCTAGGAGGCACAGAAAAAAGAACACTCTGCCAGAGGGTAGGTCAGTTTTCCCAACATTTTCAGGAATTTCTCTACAGAATTAGCCTCTCCTCCAGGTTCTTCTGCAACTGTCCTAGCTCAGCTGCTCTCTTGTGCCTTATTTTGGATCACCTCACTATCACAACCTATCTCTTCCATTTCCTTCAGCCACACAACTTCCAGGTTTCACAAGGTGGGATCAAATTTGCCAGACTCTCCTTCCAACTTGTGTTGGTGGTAGGGAAGAGAACCTAACTTATGCCCAGGCAGAAGGTCATTGCAAAGAGATAACAAGGGCAGAGACACTCTGTCCAGGGGGAGGAAAGAGAGTTAGCATTGTTTAAATTGAAAAAGGAACCAAAAACGGGGTTAAGTTAGGTTAATGGTTGGACTCGATGGTCTCTTCCAACCAAAATCTTTCTATGAGTCTAAGTTTAAAAAGAAACCAAAAACTCTGAAGCTTTTACAAAATAAGTTCCTCTCCAACACACAAACACAAAAAGTCTTGATTACATGAAAACTCAGCTGTAAAGGAAGACACTTGTAAAGAAAGACTTACAGGAAAAGAGCAGGGCTGTTGTGCCCACGCACAGCATTGCCAGCAAGATGGACTGCCCTGCCCTCCTCCCTAATGGTTTGGGTTGGAAGGGATCTTAAAGCTCATCTAGTTCTAACCCTGCTGAATGAGCAGGGACACCTCCCACTAGACCAGGCTGCTCAGAGCCAGCCATGAAGAAGAAAGGCAAGAAGCACCCAATTTACTCACCTTTCTCACTGGGTCCCGCAGGTAACAGCCAATGATTTTGTCGTAGCGAAGCTCTCGTTCATACATGAACTCACAAATCTGGTAGCTGGAATGAAAAGCACTTTCCATGTTAGGAAAAATACTCAACTGAGCCAGCAGAGCAGAGGTAGGTTGCTGAGATCCAGCACAGTTTGGCAGCACTCGAAAGAAAATACAGCCTGTTTTACAAAGGGCTTGGAAGTGCCTTTCAGCACAGAGCTCGGGTGGCTTCAGGTCACATCATTTGCTATCAGCCACAGGCCACTCAGCCTCCCTCTTTTGGGAGGTTATCAGACAGAGCAGAGAAAATGTGAGTTACAAAGGTGAGAGGCAAGGGACAGAAGCCCTTAAAGAAATCAGGTTTCCCTAGCTCTGCTGTTCAGAGATCATCTTCCTTATTTCCATCACACACTCGGCTCTGAGCGAGGCTGGTCCACAACACCAACTGGAAGGTCACTGCCCATGACCCAGTCATGTACTGACACAGCTTCCTACCCTCAGATCCTGATGAACCTCTTTAATGTTTTGAGACTTTAGATAAAACAGATGCAACAGAGACAAAACAAATGAGAAGCCTGCTGAGGAACATTACACTAGAGTTTTTCTAGCTCTGATGGAATCGGCTGAGCTGGTGGTTCTGGCAGTCCAGCTCTCTGAGGCAAGGAATAAAAACACTTTTGTTGGGTCTGAAAAATTTGGTTGAGTAACTTCTTCCAGGACACACAGGAAAAAAGGGAGTGGCACACCCCACCACAGCTCCTCTGCCCCTCTGGTTCTTTGTAGTATAGTGGATTAATTCACATTATATCCACATTGAAGACTTGGGTGAAGATGCCCTCCCTGACTCTGTTTGGGCATCACAGACTCTTTCTGAAAGTGTAAAGCATCTAAAGGAGACAGTGGGAATGTTCAGCCCTTCCAGACACTGTTTGTCTCTCCTACTCAATTCTATAATGAGTACCATGGGGGTGGTTTCAGACTCCTTCCTGCTTTTAAATCCACCTGTGGGTCTCACCCCAAGGAGACATCTCCATCTGTCAGGGGTAGAACTTTCAAACACACAACTACACCTTTGAACAAAGCCTGGGCTCTGGGATGGGATGTGCCCAAACTCCTCAAGCTCCACAGGGTTTCAGTCTGAAGGGTTCCCACAGCTCTGCCCCCTCCTATCTTAACAATATTTTCTGTAAAAACACCCAGTAGAGAGAAGACAGAACAGGCTAGATCTAAATATGAACATATTCAATGAAGCAGATGTGAATGCACAATGAAAATAATCCCAAACACAGCTGCAAAGCAGGAAGCAGACATGTGGAGGACAATGCTTTGGAGATGTAAAGGAAGTCTTTCTGTATCAGAAATGACAACTTACAATTCTGCTTTCTCTGCCATTTGGATGAGACGAGTCTCTTCAAACTGCACTATTCCTCCTGCCTGCAGCAATTCCAGCAGGACCTGCAGATATTGGAGGCCAGTTATTTATACTGCAGCAGCTGGACAGCCAGTGTCCGTCACACTGCTCCTGCTCCACTCAGCTCTGGATTAATACAGGGCTTAGTCCACAGATAGATTTTTTTTAATGGACTGTGCACTAACTCTGGAGCTCATGCCCTCAGCCAGGTCTGCTGCCCCTGTTCTTACTGCTGGCAAAGCCCCCTGTGGGCAGGGCTGGGGCAGGATCCTCCTCCACTCCCTGCCCAGTTCTCCCATGCTGGCCACCACTCCTATGCTGGGTGACTGCAGTGGCATCTGACCTTCAGCCAGCACATGTTCCCAACCAGGCTGGGCTCTGCTCTGCAGCCTGGGGACACCAGGGGCTGAAGGAAACATTCCCTCCAGACCATTACCTGCTGCCTCTCGGAATGCCGGGAGTCGTCGTCTGGACTGCACAGGAATTCTAGGACCTGCACAAGGGGGTAAAAGTGAGTCTGACTTGACACAATGAGCTGACAGAACTGTTGCAGCTGGAAAAGACCTGAAAGATCACCAAGTCCAACTGTCAACCCAGGGGGCAAAAAAAACCCAAAAACAAAAAAACCCCCAAAACCCAAACCAAAACACAAAAAAAGCCCACCACAAAACCCCACACTCCACAAACCCCCACATGCCCAGTGGGGCATGTCCTGAAGTTCCAAATCTACATGGCTTTTGAATCCCTCCAGGGATGGTGACTCCACCACCTACCTCCCTGGGCAGCCTGTCCCAGTGCCTGACCACTCTTCCAGTAAAGAAACTCTTCCTACTCCCCAGTCTGACCCTCCCCTGGTGCAGATTCAGGCCATTTCCTTTGGTCCTGTCGTTATCCACTTGGGAGAAGAGGCCAAAGCCCCCTCACTGCCCCCTCCTTTCAGGGAGCTATGGAGACCAATGAGGTCTCCCCTCAGCCTCCTCTTCTCCAAACCAAACACTCCCAGTTCCCTCAGCTGCTCCTCACAGGACTCCCACAGGACAGCAGTGCACTCTGGAGGCACAACTCATCTGTGAACTACTCTCTACTTGGCCCTATAACTAAGGACCCTACTGGATTAACCACAAACTGCTGAAAGACTCCAGGGAGGGAAACCTAGGACTCTGCACCAGGATCTAGAACCAAACCATGGGGAACCCAGTGAATACAGAACTCAGGGATCCCATGACCCTGCCTTGGACTGTACCCCAAAGAGCTGGAGCCACTGCACTGACCCTTCTGACTTCTCTCCTGGACTGTGCCAGCCCTCCCAGAAAAACAATCATGTAACTCAGACAATTTAATATAACTGTAATTACAGTGTTTAATCCAAATCCATCTGTCCACAGACTTCCTTGGTCCTAAATTATAACACAGGGCACATTTTCTAACCTGTTTTTTATCAGTGTTCATGTATCCATATTATCACCAAAGCTCAACTGCTGTAGCCATTGAAGCCACCTCCTCAGGCCCAGGAATTTCTGGGACTCCAGCTGGGATATAAAATTAACCTGTGCAAGCTTCAGGCACACATTGGTGCACACCAGCCTATTCCAAACAGCAGAGAAGAGTGGCCACATCAACTAGAAATTACCAGGTACCTATAGAGGCTCACTGATCACATTTCAGTTGGCACTCCTTGTCTCCATACCCTGGCACCTTCATGTGTAAGAAGTGACAACAGAGGCACCAAAATGCTCACTGGGGGTTAAGCAGCTTGGTTCCTGTCCATATGGGCCTTTGCTTCCCCTCTCCTGACAAGGCAGTGACCACCATTCCATGGAGAAGAGCAGAGGCTCTTCCATCTCCCTAACACCTGACCCAGTTTCTCACACAATTCCAGCAGGCAAGCTGAAATATGGAGCTTGCTGTGCTCCTGTAGCCACAGAATCACAGGCTGGCAGGGGCTGGAAGGGACTTCTGGAGATCATCCAGTCCAAACCCCTGCTAGAGCAGATCCCACAGGAACACATCCAGATGGGTTTGAATGTCTGCAGGGATGGAGACTCCAAAGCCTCCCTGGTCAGCCTGTCCCAGGGCTCTGTCACTCACAGTCAAGAAGTCTTTTCTTATATTTAGGTTAAACCTCCTGTGCTCCAGTTTGTGCCCATTGCCCCTTGTGCTGTCACTAGACACCCTTGAGAGTAGTTTCTCCTACTCCAGCTTTGAAACCACAACATGATGCTCCCTGTTTCATAATGCACCCATCCTTTGTGAATTGCTTCAGTCCATAGCACCAGCCAGGCTTTCTGTGGTGCTGCACCCTCTTGGGAATTTTTTCCATCCCTCACAAAAAAATACTTGCCTGGTCAAAAAGTGTCCTGTTCACAAACAATGTGTTGTTGGGCTTGGCAAGCTGGCGGGCAAGGAAGGTGAAGAGACAGCCAACCTGGGATGGGGTGAAGTCAGAATTCTCTACCATGACCTGAGAAGCAGGAGAGAGAAAAAGGAAAAAGAAATAAAAACAAGTGATTCTGGAGCTGCCTTTGGGAAAGCAATCAGGGCATTGCAGTGAGAAGTTCTTCTGCAGCCACCATGTCTCCCCTAACCCAGACATCTACACCATCTCCTGATGTTAGTCCATCCTGAACATCCAGAAGGCAAATGACCTTCCATGGCACTGAATTGTGTCACCTGGAGACACAGCCAGAGGATGTGTCCTTGCTAAACCACCTCTGTCCTACAGCTAAAGAGGCTCATCCTCTGCCAGGTACTCAAGAGAGACATTTTTGCATGGCCCTGATTTTGGGGTGTGAAGGGTTTCCCCACCCAGGTTTATCTCCATCTCAGCAGTGTGTGAACAGAGAGCAGAGAAATGTTGTCACAAGAGGAAAAAAGATAAAATCAATAATTACAGGAGAAAAAAAAAAATTCTACATTTGACTTCAGGCACTCAGCACTTCAGCAGAGGAACTGATCCAATGACTAAGAAAGGTTTGGGAGAAGTTTCTTTTCTCACATTAGCCTATGAATATTTTGAGAAACTTGTGGCTGTGCTGACTTGAAATTACAGAAAAATGAATCGTCTAAGAGTCACTACAAAAGGGATCTGAAACCTGGGAAGTGCTTGTCACCTGCCTCACATACAAAAAGCGAGTGTGATGTGTCCTGACTTGGAGTTTCACGCTTCTAAAAAAAACCCCAAACACAAAGGGAAAGTGAAATGCCCCTGTTTGGAGAGTCACCCTGTGAGATCAGTGGGTTTAGCTTGGAGGAAATCCATCACCTGAACAACCTGTCAGTCTACATCTGAGAACTGCTCTAGCAGAGCCTAGACACAGAGCATCTCACAGTCTATAACCTCTCAGTCTAAGCTTGGGAGATACAAATTGATTCCCTAAAGTGACCTGGAGTTCCAGATCCCTGGAGATGAAATACTAATGGCTTCTTAGACAAGTGGAGGCAGTCAGGTAAGACACATTAAAAATTAAGTGGAGCTCTACTTCAAACATCAGCTAATGCCATCACTCATTTTTAATCTTCAATTTTAAAAGGCTGTCTTATGCAGGAGCCCAGTCAGAATGGTGTTAGCTCACAACATTAAATATATGACTCACTATAACAGCAGGGGTGGTTTATTCATTTTGGCCAAGCATGTGGCCAAAAGACAAAACACTTGGCAAAGTTTAGATCAGCACTAACAGAACGTCTAGGTTGGTCAAACTGTTTTCCAAGAATGGCTATATCCTAACTGTGGTGGTTTTTTTTTCAATGATAAATCTAAAGTTTCAGGATTTTGCTTTCATTTTTATCCAAAAGGAGAGCAGATGCCAGATGAAGGGCCTGAGAGTTCTTTTCACAGGGAAGTGGTTCCCTGCAGATACACCTAATCCTGCAGCACTTCTCGCAACCACCCTCCTCCTCCTCCAGGAGCAGAGCTGAGCTCTGCCTTGCTGGGCAGAGCCCAGTTGCTATTTGCCCAGCAGAACAGGGCTGTAATCAGCTCCATCCAGCCCAGCAGGGCCACAGAACCCACCCCAGCCCAGGAGCACAGCTGCAGGTGCCACCTCCTGCTGGCAGTGGCTAAAGACAGCAAGGAGCCCGGGCTGCCCCAGCACAGGGCTGACAACATCCCTGCAGCTGCCACCACCTCCCCTGCCTGTGCCCTGGCTCTCAGCTCCCTGCCCAGTGGCAGGGAACACTACTTCTGGTATGTTTATACATAAACATCTCCCAAGTGGGGTTGCTCATGATTAATGCTGGCAGCTTGGAAGGGGGAAAGCAATGGGCGTTTGGCAGTGACAGCTTTTCATGAGAACATTCCTGGTTAGGGAACAGGGGCTGCAGCTGACAAGGGGCTTCCAGAGCACCAGCGTGAGAACTCTTTATATTCCAGGCAGAGGGTTTCACCAGGACCCTGCTGACACTGTGCCAAGCACAGGATTCCTGGGACCTTTTCACCTGCTCAGAAGGAATCGTGGAGCAGAATTGATGAGAAGCAGATAAAAATTAACTTCAGAGTGCAGAGAGGAGAAATTTGACAACAAGGACCCAGGTGAAGTCACATACAAGGAAAGGAGAGCCCTCTGTCACCATATCTTCTGAATATCCAACCAACAGCCTTGGCTGAGGTGAATCCAGGCTCCAGCCCCTCCCATTCTCAGAGGTGTCATCCAGGGCAGGACTGGAAACACCTCATCCAAACGACAGCCTTGACTGCAGTGTTGTCTACAATCTGTCAGATGCAAACACATTTTTAGGCAGACTCACTTTCAGAAGTATGTCCACAATTCTCTGTTGGTATTCCACAGCTTGCTTGTCATTCTTGATGTCTTCAAAAGTCTGCAAGAGGCAAAACACTGACACCTGGAGAAGAACGTTCTCCTCTGCTCACCCCAACAATGCAAGCAAACACCAGGCAGCAGCCACATCACAAAGCTGACAATGCCCTTTCTGTGCACAACACCCAAGCAGCAGGTTCCAAGAGTGAATTTGCTCTTTTGTAACTCACAAAATGGTTCTCACATATTTCAGGCAAAATTAACAGGTCCACATAGACAAAGGAAATTCAAGAAACTTGGAGAGGGAGAACAATGAGTCTTTATGGAGAAAGATGTAGGTACTACATCCTGTACAAATATATTATTATTGTTTCACCTGTGCTTTAAAGATGGCCTCTGTTACCAGAGTCTTCACTGCATAATGTTACTTGCATCAATTTATATTTAGGGACAGAGAGGACTGTTGAGATCTCCTCTGCTATCTTATAAAATACACACCAAAACTGCTCCTGCATCAAGGAACTCCTGGTTCAGCCAAAGCACAAACTTTTACACAGAAATCTTCCAGCTCATGCAACCATGCCAGAGATTATGGAAGGCCTGGTGTTGCATTTTTCCCTTGGAGATCAGTGAGCTCTTACCAGAGCAAGCACATTGAGGAACTCCCGAGTGTCGAAGTGCAGCAGGGTGCGGACATGGGGATAGACCTCCTCCTCCACGGAGCCCTCAGCCGAGTGCAGCCGGATCAGGAACTCAAACACCTGCCAGGAAAATTCAGAAAGCCACAGCAGATATCCTGTTGAGTTCAGGTAACTGACAGCACCTGGGAAAGCAGCATTGTTACCTGCTTTGCACTAAGCTTTAAGGCACCTTAGGAGCCCACCAGTGTTCTTACTGGAATGGTGCTTGATGCAGCTTGTTAGCAGGGAAAAGTCTCCCCCTCCTTAGACTCCCCAAACAATTTAATATCAAGGATTACAACCGGAGGAGGGAAGGTTTAGGTTGGACATTATGAGGAATGCTCTAGGTGCTCCTACTTCAGTGGGAGAGTTGGACTAGATGATTTCTAGAGGTCCCTTCCAACTCCAGCAAGGCTGTGATTCTACCTGCTAGTGCCGAACCCAGCAGCCCCAGCACACTCCATCCCACCCTCCCCCAACTGGGGATCTGTGGATATGCAAGAAGGAGTGATCTGGATTTAAGTGGCAGGGCACATACCTTCACCCTGCAGATGGGAATTACACCTAGAGGACAAATGGATGTGTGTCCTCAACATCTGAGACTGGATAAGCCTCAGAGGTGAAGATAGAGTGACAAGGACTGACAGAAATTAACCTACTGGGACCTACCATGTGGAAAATGCCTGTGCCGAACTTCTAGCTCTGAGGCAGGAAAACTTCAACAGAAACTGAAGTTTTAGCAACAGCCGAAAAGAGGAAGGAATGTTTAGTTAAGGTTTTCTTTGATGTTCTCTCACTATCTACTCCTGTCAATGCCACGTTACATGCAGTTGAAAACAGGGAAGATCCTCCCACATTGGACACATCAGAGTCAAGTTTAGAAAGAAGAGAGAGCCACAAACTGCTGCTAACTTTGTTGTAAAGTATGAGGAAAAAACCAATCAAAATTAGCACCACTAAGGACTCTGTTCCTATTTACAGATGAAAGAAATATTCAGATTGCATGACTTCATCTTTTCCCAATGTATATGGTATTTACAGTGGTAGATACTCATCTCACAGGGATACAGCTCTCAAATTTATTCATAGTTTTCTACCAGGAACCCATGAAATAAGAAATACGCAGCTTATTCTAAAAACCTCGTATGGGAAAGTTTCCTTCCACAAGGTTGCTCACCTGATTTTTAACCAAAGGTACCAGATCTTCAGGAATATCACCCAATGGATATGCACGGCCTGCCAAGCAGCAGCTGCAGAAAAGGAGGGAAAAGGCATTTTTAATACCTCCTGACATTAAAGAGACTGAGGAAAACAGCTTATTTTTTTAGTCAGTTCTCAGGATGCTCTTAAAATAAGCCAAATGCATTTATTTGGTAGATCATGAAAGCAAGGCCAGCAAACAGCACTGCTGTTCATACACAACAAACAAATACCCTGCAGGAATTGAATTCCAAGGTATGCCATTCCACAGCAGAAAAGTAACCAGGGAAACTCAGGAACTCTCACCAAAAAGACCCTTTTCTCTTGCATTGTAGGAAGCAGGAGTAATGCAGAATTTAATGTTCACTCTCTTGAAGAGATTCCAGAATGAGGAACTCACTAACTAAGCACTCATAGTGCAATCTCAGCATGACCCTCTGGAAATCCCAGGCAGGACAGGAAGCAGCAGCAGAGCTCAGCTAACCCAAGAGGTGTGACAGAAAGGGCTAAAACAGCTCTTCAGGCTGGAATCCTTGGGCAAGGAGCACCGTGTCACTCACAGCACAAACTCAATTCTAAAGATAAAGACATGGCTTATCAGCAGTGACTTCAGTGCTAAGTCCCCTGCTCTGTCCCACCCACCCCGTGTAGCAGAAGCCACTGTAGCTCTAAGGCAGCTGCACAAAGCAGCTCTTGCTGTTTTACACAGACCTAGAAACACACTTTAAGATGATGCACCCACAATGAGTTAAACATCTGGTGTCACACTCAGGGAACACCACACACTTTCTAAAGGACCTTACCTTATATATACAAGCAGCTTGTTGCCCATTATCACCTGCTCATCTACAAAACAAAAACAATCTGTCATCTTTTATTCACTAGGAACATAGAAAGATGCAATTCCTTTTGCTAGCTGCTAGCAAAGCATCTCACCTAATGTGCCCTGGCAGGAAGCAGAGCAGCTCTGCACACAGTAACCAGTACTAGAGCACTTCTCTGTTCTCCAAAACCCTTACATTGGGTCTTTATTTCATCCGTTTGCTGGAATTTATGAGAGACATTACAAGGGCTTGGAATGAGCTTGTAGTGAAAGGACAAAGGGGAATGAATGAAAACTGGAAGAGGGGAGACTGAGGTGAGACATGAGGAGGAAATTCTTTGGTGTGAGGGTGGTGAGAGCCTGGCCCAGGTTGCCCAGGGAAGCTGTGGCTGCCCCATCCCTGGCAGTGTTGAAGGGCAGGTTGGATGGGGCTTGGAGCACCCTGGGCTGGTGGGAGGTGTCCCTGCCCATGCAGGGGGATGGATCTGGGTGATCTTGAAGGTCCATTCCAACCCAAACCATTCCATGGTTCTTAGATGACACCAACTCCAACCCAAATCACTCTGTGATTCTATGAATCATCAAGTATTGAAACTACAAATCCTTAAAGGGAAAGAATCCTGTACCTGTGAGAGACTTCCCAGCATTCAGTGGAGGAGCAATGACTTTGAACAGCTTCTGTAACAAGAAAGGCAGCAGTGCTGAAGCAGCTTGGAAAGCTCAAAGCACAGACTGTGTGTGGTTTTAAAGCAGGGATCAAGGGGGCATATTCCCCACAGGAACTGCTTCCTCACCATGGTTTATAATAAAAAGGCAGAGAGGACACCAAGATGTGGCAAAGGATGCTTTTCCCAGCTGATGTTATGACATACAAAATAAACAGCCTTCATTCAACCAGATCTAACCCCAAGCACAGGCCACACTGAAAAAAGCCATGGTTAGTAGTCCCAGAAGTCACAGTCAGAGCTGAACTGCCCAGTCTCACCTCCTGCTCCTGAACCTCCAGCCCACCTAGCAGGGTCACCAGACAGCCTGTGGTTTGGCTATGGATGCAGCAGCAGAAGTTATTTGTACTCAAACAGCAGAAGTTCCAGAAGTCCTTTTTAAAATCATCCCCCCTTTCAAGAGTCTGCTTTCTGAGAAAAACCACCACTAAAATTTGGACAGTTTAAATATTTCCACACTCGACTGGGCCCAGCTCTCTCTCCCAGCATTACTGAGAAATGACCAGCAGTGTTTCTGCAGTGAAACACCTCGAGGTCATAGCCACAGACTTCAAGAGCAACTGGCACATGAGACACATTTCCAGGTCACTAGCTGCACCATCAACAGGCCTCTCAGTAACAGCATCACCTCCAGTCCTGTGCTCACTGTTGGCAGGTAACTCCAAGTGGGGGAGATTTCCATTAGAAAGGGGAGATTCCAACTGGACTCCAGTAGAAAATTTTTCGCCATGAGAACACAGTCAGACATTGGAATAGTGTCCCAAGGGAAGTGGTGGATTCCCTTCCACTGGCCAGTTCCAATACTCAGCCTGACAGGTGCTGGGCCACCTCATTTCAACTATATTATTACCTGGGATGGTTGGACCAGGTGATCCTTGAGGCCCCTTCCAACCTGGCATTCTGGGATCTATGATCAGTACTAAGAACCAAGCCTCCCTCAAAGCCAGGACTGTTTCTAGGAGGTTTTTTTTCTGACTTCTGAACACAGGTTAAGTTGACCTTTTGTTTCCATTACTCTTGAACAGATATTAACACCCCGTTGTGTCAGCAGAGGAGGAGTATGAAGGGAAAACAGCACGAGGTGTTCACAGAACATCTCACACCCACAACCCCCACCAGCCCCACTGTGCAGGGAGCTGGTCCCTCCTCAGCACATCCCACCACACAGCCAGGCTGACCAGCAGCACCAATGCTGTCAGCAGCTCTGCAATGCAAACTCCTTTAGTCATCATGTTCTTCTCTTCTGCTGCTTTTGATTTATGTTATTAACACGACCACACTTTCTGCTTTAGCTTTGCAGAGCTCTGCTTCCTCAGCAGGGAAATTTGTGTTCTAAAGCACAGCAACTACAAATTACTTTTCTCCTCTGCTGCAACTAGTGAAATAAGCTGCATATATCATGCATGATTTCTTCTTTGACATTAAGAACAAGAATATACACACACACTGAATGAGAAGACAACACATTGGGTTTGAAATGCTGCTTCTCAGCCTGTGAGCTGAACATACCAGAAACAACTCTGCACTGAGCAGCTTTCCTACCTCCATGGGACTGATGAAGTCATTCATCCCACTGTTGTAGACGTAGATCATGGCATCATAGAGGTGGTTTTCCCAGCACAGAAGAACCACCTGCAAAGCAAACAAAGCACACTGTTAGATACACAGCTGCTCTTAGCTCCCTGTTTTCTCATTCCCCTGTCTCTCCAACACAGCCTAAGCCCCTGCATTTGCATCATTCCACTGAATGATTTAAAGCAGAATTTCTACTTGCAGAAACAGTCTCTGCAAGGACTCCAAAGGGAGCACCCAACACAGGAAATAAGGGATCTAACTGTTGAGACTCTAACATTCATAGCCTACACGAGGTTAAGGAATTGCAAAAAAAAGTCATTTCTTCAACACCCTTACTGTACTAGTTGGCCTCTTGGTTGGGTTAGTGAATCATTTTGTCAAGCTCCCAAACAGTTCCCTCCTAGGAATGGAAGGCCACATTGTGGGAATAAAACCTGGCCAAGGAAAAGAGTACAACCCAGCAGCAACAGCTCCTTGCTCTGCTAACTGTGTTGTGCAAGAGCAGGCACCTGAGCAGAGGAGGCTGGCAGGCATCTCATGGACACAAACAGCTTTGGGTTTTAGCTCCCCTACAGCCTTGATCTTAGGTAAGGAACTCAGTAGATGGGGATTTTCCCCCTCTAATCTGCTCTCCTGAGAGCCCCCTGTAGTGCTGTGTCCAGTTCTGCAGCCCCAAACATATGAAGGACATGGAGCTCCTGGAGAGAGTCCAGAGGAGGCCATGAAGATGATCCAAGGGCTGGAGCAGCTCTGCTCTGGAGACAGGCTGGGAGAGTTGGGGTGTTCAGCCTGGAGAAGAGAAGGCTCCAGGGAGACCTTTAGAGCCTGAAGGGGCTCCAGGAAAGCTGGGGAGGGACTTGGGACAAGGGCAGGGAGGGAGAGGACAAGGGGGGATGGATGAAAACTGGAAGAGGGGAGATTGAGGTGAGACATGAGGAGGAAATTCTTTGGTGTGAGGGTGGTGAGAGCCTGGCCCAGGTTGCCCAGGGAAGCCGTGGCTGCCCCATCCCTGGCAGTGTTGAAGGGCAGGTTGGATGGGGCTTGGAGCAACCTGGGCTGGTGGGAGGTGTCCCTGCCCATGCAGGGGTTGGAACTGGATGATCTTCAAGGTCCCCTCCAATCCAAACCAGTCTGGGATTTTATGATTCCAAACAGGGAAGATTAATTGTAAACATCAGACTAGTCCTGACCAACCAGCAGCTTCCACCACATTCACTTGCTGGCACATCAAGTTATGCCAGGACACAAACAGGGGGAGCAAAACACGTTTATAGGAGCATGGGTGTCACAGAATGGACACTAAATAATTCCCACATCCATTGGATGTGATACCAGGGACACAGGGCTAAGTTGTGTACCAAATTACTGACTAGAAGGCAGGAATGGGTTGGACTATGCAAGACTTGTCAGTTGAAAGGTGATACCTTGTTTTCCACACCCTTTGTTGTGCCTAAAAGCACAAGAAGTTTGCACGAGCACCTGGGGGCTGCTGTCCTTTATTCAGAGGAACTCAGGACAACAGGCAGTACAACATCTCACCTGCTGTATGTCTAAGCTGGTGATATCCATATGCACAATGCAGGCTTCCAAGTTTTCCAACCTGTTCCTGTCTTGGAAGTGAAGCAGCAAGTCTTTCATCACTTGAGCTGTGATTCCCATCAGCTTATCACTTAAGATATATGGCTCCAAGCACTCCAGAAAGATGCCCTTAGCTACTGAATTCTCACTCATCTTATCATATATCTGGTTAAATAACAGATCCCTAGGAGGAAAGAAGTGTTGAGTTATCAAATAATCTTAAAATCTCCCTACTTGTTTACTTTCTGAGGGCTCAAAATTAACCTCCATTTTCTCTTTATTTCTCAAGCTCAGCAGCCAAGTGCCCTGTTCAGCTCCTATACTGGAGCAGCTACACAGAATAAATCAGCAGCAAAAAACCTGCTGTTAGAGGGGGAATGATGATGACAGGAAAAATCTATCAAAACTGCTTCTTTCTTCAGGGGAAGCTGTGGGGGAATAGTTTGAAGCCAATTTGTCTTCCTCAATACATCAATGAAAATTCAAGACACTTTTCTTTGAGCACGAAATCCCCCGACTTTAGTATCAGTTTTCAAGTATTCCTCTGGGATAGATGATGTGGCAATGATGTGATATGATTCCTCCAAACCATGGGAGATGACAGGAGGTAGCACTCAGGACTCCATGGGCTGGGGATCTAGCTTGGGGGACAGGTTTGCAGAGCCAGACTTACGTGCGCTGCAGCAAGAGGCAATAATCCACTATGACAGGCACCACGTCCTGCGGGAGGAACACAGAACAGCTGTTGGGATTGGCCCAAACCCTGCCAAAGAGCAAGTCCTACAGAGCACAAAACAAAGCCTGGCCCACACAGAGCAGAACCAAGGTGATGTCTGAGGCAGCTGGTGGCTGGCACAGGTACAGGTTTTCCCTTATGCTGGCTCATGTGGACAAAAGCTCTAGTCCCACTTCTGCAGAGCACAGAGCATGCACAGGCTCTGCTCTCACCACAGCTGAGTCCTGGTTTCATTCAAAAGCAAAGACTAACTAAAAATTGAAAGGAACTACACAAGAGAGTCCTCTGGAGAGCCATACCTGAAAATGTTGCTCCATGACCTGGATTTTTCCTTGGTCAGGACACTTCTTCAAAGTGCGATCAGCGTAATGGAGCAGGATTTCAACCATCTGAATGACAAGGAAGAAGAAAAACCACTCACATCTTGCCCTAGAGACACCACTTGGCAGCACATGCAGTAGGACTGGCTGCACTGTAAACTCCTGCTTGAGCCCTTGTCCCTTGCTGGGTATGACCTGCTGTGGGCAAGAAGGAGCAGAAGGTTGCCAAGAGGCAATGGCATAAGACGGCACCGAGTGCCCCAGTGGGACACTGCAGACCTGCACTAGCTTCAGCTGACTGAGAAACTGGGCTGCCCCCAGGTTTTCAGGCAGAGGAACAAATCCTGAAGCACATCTGGGCCCTGTTTTCACCAAAAGCTGAAGTTACAGTATCTTAAACAACAAAACTTATTTACCTACAAATAAAACATACATGTGGAATGAAGTACAGTTGAATAATTCTTGCCATAATTAATATTTTAAACATACCCTTCCCAGAAAAAGGTTCCTGGAACAACTGACCAGGATCAGTTGCAGAGTTTATTTCATGTCCATGTATACCAGGACCAAAGTTTCCATCTGAGAGCGAGCAAGGTACCTACTGATGGACACTCACCAACCAAAGGTCAGGAAATTCTGAAGTGACCCTCAAAAAACCTTTCTCTCCACTGTGAGGAGACCAGAGATCTCAAGGCCTGGATGACAGCGGCCCACTTTGCTTTGCTAACCCTGCAGATTTTATCCCCACTTTTACCCAAAAGGTCTTTCCAAGTCTCTTCTAAAATCCTGCTCCCAATCTTAGCAAGAGAAACATGAGCAGAAACTCTACAGCTGGATTAACGTCTGGAGGACAGAAGCCATCCCTTCTAGGACCACAGTTCATAGCACATCATGACAATTCAGGTAGGAAGAGCTGAGAGACTCACTCTGTCTGCAATGACTGCCTTCCTCCTGCTTGTGTCCCCAGACAGGCCTGGAAAAAATTAGAGTGAAATAAAATGAAGCTTTTCTCACCTAAGCTCCCAGTGAAAGTATAAAAACCCCACAGTTCAGATGCTACCACTGAGATGCAGAGGTCAGGATATCTAAATACACATTTTGGTGTTCCCCTTTTAGCTCATTCTTCTTCTGAAGAGCTTATTCTCCCAGTGCAGAGGCTGCTCCAGCACAGGAATTGCCAGAACAGATCTGAGTGCTGTGAGACATGGAGAAAACAATGAACAAGAGGCTGTCAGAGCCTGGGGACATGAGGCCAATTGCTGGAGGCTGCCTTGGTGCAAAGAAGCTGAAGTGCACTCTAAGGGAAAAAAGATTTCTTAAATGGCAACTCAAAAAGACAGTAATTCTTTGAATACTGAAAAACTATCTGCTTCATTGTATGATACCCAGGCATTCAAACAAGACACTCCCTCATACACCTGCAATTTCAAAGCAGGAAGGACTGGAGTCTCACCTGTCAAAACCATCAGAAGTTGTTTGTTGAAAAGTCAGCATGTCCAGTCCAAACCAGGCTGCTCAAGCAGCACTTTCTGGCATAATTCCCATGTTGTTCCCAAACAGCCACATGCTCACAGGGCATCCTCATCCACAGGACACATGGTGCCAAACACAACAGGTCTCTCAGTCAGCTGTGGTTAGGTAAACCTGAGTGAACATACCTGCTTGGCAGAGCTGACACATCCTCACCCTGACCATTACCTGTGGGTCACACATGACCTTCAGGAATATTTTAGCAAGATATTCCACACCTGGGAGCACCTCCTTGATGGCAAAGTGACAACTGACAGGAGTCACAACACAGAGCACATCTGGTCCTCACCAGGGCTCACTCACCAAAATCCAAACCAACCCATACAAAGGTGCTGTTTCTCCCAAACCCAAAGCAGCACATCCTGCCTTCTCTTCCTAAATTAAATTATCTTCCTTTCCCTTTTTCCCCCCCCTGAAAAAGTGATTCTTACATGCCTGGGTTTAAAACCTTCCTTAGTGGTTTCAGTTAAAAAACCAAGCCAAACAAACACACACCAAAACCAACTTACCTACTACAGCCTTTGCTTTACCTTCATAAAAAGACCAAGCTAGAGCCAGGGCATCAGTGAGACATTCTTGTTTCAGAAGGTGGTCAACCCTCTAAAAGAACAAGTAATATTGGACCTTAGTATTACAGAAAATATGATCCCCTCACATTTAAGATCCACATTTCCCAGGAGTGGGTCATGACTCGTGACAATGGAACAGGAAACTTCAGATGCTCTCAACACATTGCAGTAAAGGACAGTGTCTCAAAAATACTCTTTCATATGTACATTTTCTCCTGGACAGTTAAAAAAGACTAAGTGTGAGGCCCCAGTACACCAAGTCCCTTTGGGCTACATCTTAGCTTTGGTACTTGATAGATGGAAACCCAGAGCATGACCAAGTGCTTGCAATCACAACCAATACTTTCCATCCCCTATCCTTGCCTCATCACTTAAGAGCACAACAGAAGACTCAGCCATGTTCTCAGCACACAGGTGTACTCATCCTTCTTATTTTCTTCTGTGCTGCCAGCCAATAAAGATGGAAGTAGATCATGAGTGTTTTCTACTTAAGGAATCAGCAACACACGAGGTTGAGCACCACTTGTCTTGTTACATCAGGTCAAAATGTTGAAGTGTGGTTTGAGAGAAGAGAGATCCTGAGCCTCAGGCCAGGACTCTCGCTGTGGCACCAACTAAGCCTCAGCCTCACACCCTAACACTTCACATACACAATTACAGCTCTTGAGAAAGACCCTTTCAATAAGGAGGCCTCCAGCACAACAGGAACCATGCAGTCATTCAGAAGGAGGTTGGCTCAGAGCACATCAGCTGTGACTGCTGAATCCCAGGAAAGCAGCCTTCCAACACCTGGAGGGGGCCTACAGGAAAGATGGGGAGAAGCTTCTCACCAGGGAGTGTAGTGATAGGACAAGGGATAATGGATTAAAATTGAAGGAAGATAAATTTAGGTTAGCTATTAGGAAGAAATTCTTCACCATGAGGGTGGTGAGAGCCTTGCCCAGGGAAGCTGTGGCTGCCCCATCCCTGGCAGTGTTGAAGGGCAGGTTGGATGAGGCTTGTGCAGCCTGTTCTGGTGGGAGGTGTCCCTGCTCACAGCAGGGAGGCTGGAGCCTGATGATCTTTAAGGTCCCTTCCAACCTTCACCATTCTATGAAACCATGGCTCAAAGCACAACTCTTCATTAACAGTTTACTGGACCAGAGTTGGTAGTGAATTGGCTGGAGAGAAGACTAGCAGAGGGAAGTGATCTTGGAAACTAAAAGCAGGAACTGTATAAAAAGTTCAATAGAGCTGAACCATTCTCATTTTATTTAAGGTCCTGATCCAGCACCACATGCAGGAGCTAAGAGTCACAGATGAGCACAGCAGCCATAAAGCAGGAAAAATGGTGAAGGCCACAGCTTAAAGGAGCAACATGAGACTGGAATGAATGACTATTGGAGTTCCTTGAGAATCAGCCTTGAAGCCCCCACTCTACACAACAGCTTGGTCAACTGACTTGGCATAAGCTGAATTTATTAATGAAGTTTGCTGATGAGCATCTACCAGCCTGTGTGATGAGCCAGCTGAGCAGACACAGCAGGACCCCCTGCAGCTGGGTGAGGGGCATGATGCAATCCAGTGGTACCAGTGCCTACAGCAGAACCCAGAGCTTAGGCACTGGTGACTGTCCAGAGTGCCAGGGGCCACTGGCATCATGTAACCCAAGGAACTGCAAAATGAGACCCAAGGACTTACGAGGAATGACACAGCTAGCAGAGGCAGTGAAGAGCAGGTGACATTGTGAAGGCACCTGTGAGCCCCACCCAGAGTGACACATGCCAAGGTGTTTGCCTAGGGCCAGGAAACCAAGCAGAAGGGAGGTGCAGAGAGCAGTGACCATGAAAAAGAAGGGAATGGGAAGGTAATCTTACAAGAGGATAATGAAAGAGTGATGGTACAAAGGAGAAAGGGCTGTTCCACTCAAGTGAAAATACAGAAACATATAGACATGAACAGGTCACTAAGAACTTCAGTGTGGAACTTGACAGGGTTTCAGCTGTCAGAAAAAACATGGTTAAAAAAGGAATCAAGGATCTAAAAACCCAACTAACTTTCCAGGTGGTCTTTGATGGATTTTATGAGGTAGTTCCTGCAGTAGCTGGAGACAAAATCCAGTGAAGCAGATGTCCTTCCACTCCTGTGTGCTCATCTGGCAGCCAGAAGGCTGACACCTACCCAGTTCTCCCAAGTCACACCCTGCACCAACTCTGCCTTGTCAGCAGAAGCTGAAGCATGACTGTCTGGCTTGGCAGAGCCAGGTCCCCTCTCAGCCTGCCCAGCCCCACAGAGCCCAGCAGGGAGGGAGCCTGGGCTCTGCTCACAGTGCTGCACCATCCCCCCAACCTCCAGCTAGATTTAAGCAATCCCAACCTACCAAGCTGCAGAGCTTTCCTCTCTACCTACCTCTCTCCAGCTCCTCAGTGTCATGATGTGCACAGACTAAAAAAAAGGGGGAAAAAAAAAAAAAAGATTAGATTCTTTCTGTGCTTCAGTTGCCCATGCAGCCTGTGGTATCCCACACACCCACCTGAGCAAGCTAAGCAAAACAACCCTCAAGCTTGACAAGGCAGGAATATATTGAATGGTTGCATTAAACAGAAACCATCTTTCACATGGCCTTACAACCCACCTGCTCCAGGACACCACCTCTCCCTTCTTCCCCTATATCCATAAGCCATCCTATAGGCCACCTCTCTCTGACTTTTCACCCACAGCAGGACAGGAAAAGTGAATTGGATATTCTTTTTATCATTCCGTGCAAAGGAGTCTGGTCTTCCCTCCTGTCTTATTTTCTTCTGTTAACTCATTAGCACTTTTAAGAAAGAGAAACTGAAGCTTAGGCCAGAGCAGATGTCAGTAAAGTAATGGTCACTCTACCCTCAAGCAGCATCCACCAGGGCACTGTGAAACTATGACAATATTTTACTTGGTTAAAACCAAATCACTGCTCATTTTTTTTAATCCCATGACATAGGTGCACAAAGAACCCACCCTTGATTCCTATCTCCATGGACTAAAAACCTGCCCTTCTCCAGAAGATGAGCTACCATCAACAGTGTCTTTTTGATAAAAACTCCCCACATTTACCTTAGTTCCAAGGTAGAAGACCTGACCACCACAGCTGCTGATGGACTGATAACAAGCCTTCTCTCCAACCAATGCCTACAACAAAAAAAGAGAAATGCAAGTCAAACTGCTGCTTGTTGTCAGAAAGTTCCCCAAGAACTACATATATGTAGTTAAGTTTAGAGACAGGAATCATCATGAGGACTGGGAGAAAACACCACAGATCTCTGGGCAGTACTAAGTAAAATGTTTTGCTGTCACACTTCCCTGCTTGTGAATGCAGCTGAAAAGTGCTCCTAAGCTGCCCAGGAAACACAAAGGAATCAAAAGGACCCAGAAACAGCAGGACTAGTGCTCTGTGTCTACCCTCAGATCCCTCATAAAAACGTGACAGGGGCTCCTTCCTTGCCTTCTGCTCCTTCACACATCATCCTCCAGAGCAAACGTGTAGGAGACACAGAAGGAAAGAACCTTGTTGAACTGAGAGCTGCTACCCCACGAGTCTGCATGGCAGGAGCCAGTGCTGAAAGGGCTGCATTAGGACCCTTGCACCATGTGAGAAATGGAGATCACATCAGAATTAGAGCTTTTAGCACAGAGCATGGGCAGAGCTGTTTGCCCTGTGCTTCCCTCAGTCTGGCAGGTAGGGAAGCTTCCTGGATCTCTTCCCACTGCTGCAAAGTGTGTCTGTTGAGGGACTGCTGAAACAACACTTCAACCTGCTCAGCACAGAACCTGAAACAGCAGATACTCCCTGTTCTTTAGGTGCTGCAGTAGAGGAACAGGGTCTGACAGGCTCCATCCACAACCCAGGCACCTCTGACACCAGAATCTCTCTTAAGGGAGCAGCAGCCTCCTCTTAGAAGGTCTGCAGAACCAACACAGGAAGAGGTGTATTTCTGATCCTCTAAGCCATGAAACAAAAGCCCCCCAGCAGAAGCTGCCCTTGACTAGGTTGTAATTCCTACTGAAATGCAGGGAAAGAAACTGTCTGTTTCACACCCTCAGTACTTCAGAGTGGCAAAGACTTCAGATCTCATCTGCCACTCACTGTTGGTGAATTAAGCAGGGGTCTTTTCTAGACTCACAATTGCATTACCAGGCAGCATTTATTTGGGCCCACCAGTTTCTCAAGCCATGTGTCTCTGGCTCTGATGGAAATCACCAGAAGTCCTCACAGGACACAGCAGGGTTTCTGGAACTGAGTGAGAAGCTCTGCATAAGGACACAGCCAAGCAGGGAAAGCTCACACACCACCTCAGTGCCAACCTCTCACTGTGCTCTGGGAGCTTGTGCCTGGCAACTCCAGCTCCAGTGGCAGGCAGCACAAAGCTGACTTCTTAGATTAGACTCCACCTTCTGCCTCTCTTCCTCACCCAGCACCTGCAGCAGGAAGGATGGCAGCAGTGCCAGCAGGTGACAGCCAGAGTAGCAGCAGCCAGGTAGACCTAAAGTCTACAGAGATACCTCCTGGATCTGGCCAGTCTGACTGGAAGCAACATGCTCTTCCTTGGAGCTCAAAGGGCAACCATGAAGTCTTTTTTCTGGAACCCTGCCATCCTGCATAGATGGCATTTCTCCCTGGGCCTCAGGAGCTGAGTCATGACCATACACTGGGCTTGGAACTGCCAATCCAAACTACAGACCAACAGGAACCTCCTGCTACCTGTTTGGGCCAGTGAGTCTCACAGGGCTATAGCAGAACTGAACAGGAATCACACTGTCCAGCTCTGGAATTTCTGGTGCAGCCCTGAGAGGCTTGAATGCAAGGAAACTGTTTCCAAAATAAACTGATTTCTCTACTGAAAGCAGTAACCTGTCCTTACACCACAGCTTTAAAAAAGCTTCCCCAGTGCTGTGGCAATACCAATACCACACCAGAAGGCTGCAGAATGCAGGAGATTACAGGAGAGGTTAGGAGACACTGAAATTATCACCTGCTTCAGGAAGAAAAGGTCTCCAAACACCACATGGAGCAGGGTCCAAAAAAATCCACACCAAAACAAACAGCAAGGAAGGGAAAATAAAAGACAAAATACAATCAAAAGAGGAAAGAGGAGAAAACACAATGTTTGAAGTGTTGCAGCTTCCACCACTGTGGTTGGTTTTGGGTTTTTTACACTTCAAACAAGGAAGAAGTGCAGCACCTACAAGCAGAAGGATTATGTTTCAGCCTCTCTACCCTGCATGGCAGTGTCTGAGATGGGGGCAGGGAATACAGCCACTGCCCAGGCACAGTGTTCCTGGTATGTGGAATAGAAAGGGCTACAGGAATTTCTTGAGGACTAAAGCTCACACATCAGCTTTTGTCCTGCACAGAGAATTCCAAAGCTTGGTCATTTAAAAGCAGCTCCTAAAAACATCAATTCACAAAAGGTAACATGAGCTGTTAGTTGGCGACATCAACACCATGGATCATTTGGTTGGTAGAGTTGGGTTAGGGTTGGACTCAATGATTTTAAAGGTCTTTGCCAACCAGAATGATTCTGTGATTTCTGAGAGACTTTCAAAAAGGCCTTTTCCCAAAGCTCCAGGTTTCCCTTTGAGGGATGTCTAAAGCAGGGTTAGCCAACACCAGCAGGTCTGTTGGGTCTACCAGAGCTTCGCTGACATTGCCTCCTGTGGCCAGGGACTTGAAGTGGCTGCTGTTGTAGACCAGCTGAACTTCTGAGATCTCTATGGTCTCCAGCTCCTCCTGTGTCTGACGATCTATCACGTGCAGCTTCTCCACACTGTCCAGAAGCACTGCTGTCCTTGAGTTTATCCACTGAAAAAGCCACAAATGACAGATTTCATCAATGCAGACATAATTAGAGCCAACTAAGCAGACTTTGGGTATATTCCTGAGTGAGAACAGGAAGTTCCAGGATGGTGAGTAGCTTTGTCACTACACGTGGTCACTTCACACCAGCACACATGCATGACTCCTAAGGTAAAGACAGGAAGGCTCCTTCTGGAGGATCAAAGAATGACAGAATATGAGGGGTTGGAAGGGACCCCTGAAGATCATCCAGTCCAACCCTCCTGCCAGAGCAGGACCCAAACCAGGGCAGGTCACTCAGAAAGGCATCCAGACAGGGCTGGAAAGTCTCCAGAGAAGGAGACTCCACAGCCTCTCTGGGCAGCCTGTCCCAGGGCTCTGTCACCCTCACAGCAAAGAAGTTCTTCCTCATGTTGAGGTGGAACTTCCTGGGCTCCAGTTTGAATCCATTGCCCCTCGTCCTGTCCAGGGCACAAGTGACAAGAGCTTGTCCCTGCCTTCTTGATGCCCTCATGTATTTAGAGACATTAATTAGATCCCCCCTCAGGCTTCTCCTCTCCAGACTGAACAGCCCCAGGTCTCTCAGCCTTCCCTCATCAGGCAGGTGTTCCAGTCCCTTCATCATCCTTGTAGCCTCCCTTGGACTCTCAAGTCCCTCCTGAACTGGGGAGCCCAGAACTGGACACAACACTCCAAGTGAGGTCTCACCAAAGCACAGGGGGAGAAGAACCTCCCTTGATCTGCTGGACACGCTCCTCCTAATGCACCCCAAGACACCACTGGCCTTCTTGGCCACAAAGGCACATTGTTGTCCCATGCTTTAGGAACCCTCCTCACAGAGAACACCCGTAGCCACCACCAGAGCTCATGCCCTCCCAATGCACTGTTTATGCTCTCACACACCTTCTATCCAAAGGTCTCAAAACCACAACAACTGCAACACCTGCTCTCAATCCCCCCAGGAAGTAAATATGGCATCAAGGGGCATTAGGAAGAGAAACACTGAATCCAAGTCTGACTCCAAGCCTGGCAGCCAGCCATGCTCTGTGCTTTCTACTTCTGTGTCCAAAACCCCAAAAAGCTTTTTTTCATGGATTTTACAATCATTTTTTTAAAAACAGCCAAGTATATTTGTTTACAAGCTTCAAATTCCAGCTGATGTCAATAGCTGTTCTGGCCTTTCATGTTTTATTCTCTGTATTATGTAAGTAGGTTTTAGATTTGAGCAGTTTTGTTGTTGTTATTAAAAGCATCAAACAATGATGGTGCTTTAGCAAGTACTTGTATGTGGTAACATTTACTGAGTCAATTACAGAGAATTTTGCTTTCTTTTGTAAGAAGATAGAATAAAAACCTTTCTTGACAGATGCTCTCTAGCTCTTGAAAACATTTCCTCAACAAGGGTACCCCTACCCTTCCCAAGGAAGGGCAGTGCTGTTACCTGCATGCTGCTGGTTTTTCAGCCTTTGCTACCAGTTATTTCACTTGTATTGATTTTTCACTGAGTTCCAAGTTTAAGTTAGTGAGTTCCAGCTAAAGCACAAGCCAGCTCTTATGCTGTACATGAAAGCCAATGGGACAGAACTAAGGGCTATTTACAAGAAAATAGAGGGGAAAAAATTAACCATTCTGTAAGATTGAGACTTACAGTAAAGTTGATGAGGTCATAGTGTAGATGCAGCTGCCTTTGCTTCGTGACGTGTATGGCACCACTGTCATCTCGCTTCACCTGAAAGAGAAACAAAAGGCTGACTGAAACTCAAGCTTATCTTCAGCCTCTCTGGAGAGAGTCCAGAGAAGACTACAGAGATGATGGGAGGGCTGGAACAGCTCTGCTCTGGAGCCAGGCTGGGAGAGTTGGGGTGTTCAGCCTGGAGAAGAGAAGGCTCCAGGGAGACCTTGAAGCACCTTCCAGTGCCTGGAGGGGCTCCAGGAAAGCTGGGGAGGGACTTGGGACAAGGGCAGGGAGGGAGAGGACAAGGGGAGATGGATGAAAACTGGAAGAGGGGAGATTGAGGTGAGACATGAAGAGGAAATTGTGGAGTGTGAGGGTGGTGAGAGCCTGGCCCAGGTTGCCCAGGGAAGCTGTGGCTGCCCCATCCCTGGCAGTGTTGAAGGGCAGGTTGGATGGGGCTTGGAGCAACCTGGGCTGGTGGGAGGTGTCCCTGCCCATGCAGGGGGTTGGATCTAGATGGTCTTCAAGGTCCCTTCCAGCCCAGACCATTCCATGATTCTAAGATGACACCAACCCCAGGGGGCTGCCTCTGACCAGGGGCCTTCTGCTGGAGGAATTTGAAACCCTTGATTTGCACTACAGGAGTTGCAGGTCCTAACCAGAAGGGGATGGGGATGGGTGCAGTGCTAGTGCACACCCAGACATGGCCAACAGGACAGGCTCACCTTCAACACAGACACTTTTCTTTCTCCCAGAGTTTTCCAAGAGAGAAGACAGAGCACAAAGAGGATTCAATCTAGACAACACATCTGGGAGCCTGAGCAAAACTTAAGGTCCAAAATCACTGCAGAACTGGAAAACAAACTGGCACTCCAAAGTCAAAATGCGGGATTTACTAAAGCCTGAACACTGCTCTCATGCTGAGATCAGACATTAAATCACCTCCAAGCAACCATATCTGCAGGAATAACTTCTGCTAATCTGAACAGCATGACCTGAAGTCACGTGCCAACACAATCTGAAAGCTGCTGCCTCTCAGTAGTTTGCACAAGTTCTTCCAGACTCGTGTTCTAAAGCAAAAAATAAAATTGTATCTCAGGTTCCTGTGGTCTCCCTTAAAACAATCCACAATCTCCCACCTCCAGTAGAAAGGAGATAAGCTGCAAGTCTACACTTCATAGAATCACAGAGTGGTTTGGGGTGGAAGAGACCTTAAAGATGATCCAGTTCCACCCCCTTGCATGGGCAGGGACACCTCCCACCAGCCCAGGTTGCTCCAAGCCTCATCCAACCTGCCCTTGAACACTGCCAGGGATGGGGCAGCCACAGCGTCCCTCGGCAATCTGTGGAATGCAACTTCTGGAATGCATTAAGCCCCATCTCCAGATTCTCAGGGAAGAGCAGCACTGCTTGCTGAAGAGCAACACCCAGCAGGTTTGGGTTTGCTTTCCCAAACTGGCTGCAGGCTGCAGACATCCCAGCACATGCAGACATGAGACAGCGCAAACAGGATGGGACCATCTGAAAACCAGCACAGAACATCCAGACTTACCAGAAGAAAATGAACAACATCTCCTCGACAAAATGCCAGCATGGGGTTCACTGAGTTCTGTACAGCCACAAAGTGCCAGGCCAGAAGAGGGACACTAGCAGGGTCCATCTGTCAGACATGAAGCACAGCCAGTATTTAAGGCAGGCAAGGCAGAACCTCAGCTCCAGGACACACCCTGCTCACCAGCTGCTGCCCTCTGCCATGCACACACACAGGCTGCAGAGCCAGTCCCTGGTCTGGTGACAGCTCCTGCAGCAGCTTGTGCTCTTTGGTTCAGCCCATGGTTTAGGGGCAACCTGTGTCTCTTGGCCAAGTGGACAACCAGTCAGAACCAAACCTGTGTCCCAGCTGCATCATGTAGATCCAGTCTCACACGGACTGCTGGACTACAAGCTGCAGCTTTGCCTCCATTCTCCCATCCTAACGTACCCACCATCTTCCCCAGCTGCTTTTCCGTGAGAAATTACACCAGCAACTTGTGAATAATCAAGAATTTAAAAGACTGGGTAGTGCTCTAATTCCACTTGGTTTCCTTTCCTGCAATTAAGGGTTCTATTCTATGGCCCAGGGCTATTTACAAGAAAATAGAGGGGAAAAAATTAACCATTCTGTAAGATTGAGACTTACAGTAAAGTTGATGAGGTCATAGTGTAGATGCAGCTGCCTTTGCTTCGTGACGTGTATGGCACCACTGTCATCTCGCTTCACCTGAAAGAGAAACAAAAGGCTGACTGAAACTCAAGCTTATCTTCAGCCTCTCTGGAGAGAGTCCAGAGAAGACTACAGAGATGATGGGAGGGCTGGAACAGCTCTGCTCTGGAGCCAGGCTGGGAGAGTTGGGGTGTTCAGCCTGGAGAAGAGAAGGCTCCAGGGAGACCTTGAAGCACCTTCCAGTGCCTGGAGGGGCTCCAGGAAAGCTGGGGAGGGACTTGGGACAAGGGCAGGGAGGGAGAGGACAAGGGGGAAGGGATGAAAACTGGAAGAGGAAGATTGAGGTGAGACATGAGGAGGGAATTGTGGAGTGTGAGGGTGGTGAGAGCCTGGCCCAGGTTGCCCAGGGAAGCTGTGGCTGCCCCATCCCTGGCAGTGTTGAAGGGCAGGTTGGATGGGGCTTGGAGCAACCTGGGCTGGTGGGAGGTGTCCCTGCCCATGCAGGGGGTTGGATCTAGATGGTCTTCAAGGTCCCTTCCAGCCCAGACCATTCCATGATTCTAAGATGACACCAACCCCAGGGGGCTGCCTCTGACCAGGGGCCTTCTGCTGGAGGAATTTGAAACCCTTGATTTGCACTACAGGAGTTGCAGGTCCTAACCAGAAGGGGATGGGGATGGGTGCAGTGCTAGTGCACACCCAGACATGGCCAACAGGACAGGCTCACCTTCAACACAGACACTTTTCTTTCTCCCAGAGTTTTCCAAGAGAGAAGACAGAGCACAAAGAGGATTCAATCTAGACAACACATCTGGGAGCCTGAGCAAAACTTAAGGTCCAAAATCACTGCAGAACTGGAACACAAACTGGCACTCCAAAGTCAAAATGCGGGATTTACTAAAGCCTGAACACTGCTCTCATGCTGAGATCAGACATTAAATCACCTCCAAGCAACCATATCTGCAGGAATAACTTCTGCTAATCTGAACAGCATGACCTGAAGTCACGTGCCAACACAATCTGAAAGCTGCTGCCTCTCAGTAGTTTGCACAAGTTCTTCCAGACTCGTGTTCTAAAGCAAAAAATAAAATTGTATCTCAGGTTCCTGTGGTCTCCCTTAAAACAATCCACAATCTCCCACCTCCAGTAGAAAGGAGATAAGCTGCAAGTCTACACTTCATAGAATCACAGAGTGGTTTGGGGTGGAAGAGACCTTAAAGATGATCCAGTTCCACCCCCTTGCATGGGCAGGGACACCTCCCACCAGCCCAGGTTGCTCCAAGCCTCATCCAACCTGCCCTTGAACACTGCCAGGGATGGGGCAGCCACAGCGTCCCTCGGCAATCTGTGGAATGCAACTTCTGGAATGCATTAAGCCCCATCTCCAGATTCTCAGGGAAGAGCAGCACTGCTTGCTGAAGAGCAACACCCAGCAGGTTTGGGTTTGCTTTCCCAAACTGGCTGCAGGCTGCAGACATCCCAGCACATGCAGACATGAGACAGCGCAAACAGGATGGGACCATCTGAAAACCAGCACAGAACATCCAGACTTACCAGAAGAAAATGAACAACATCTCCTCGACAAAATGCCAGCATGGGGTTCACTGAGTTCTGTACAGCCACAAAGTGCCAGGCCAGAAGAGGGACACTAGCAGGGTCCATCTGTCAGACATGAAGCACAGCCAGTATTTAAGGCAGGCAAGGCAGAACCTCAGCTCCAGGACACACCCTGCTCACCAGCTGCTGCCCTCTGCCATGCACACACACAGGCTGCAGAGCCAGTCCCTGGTCTGGTGACAGCTCCTGCAGCAGCTTGTGCTCTTTGGTTCAGCCCATGGTTTAGGGGCAACCTGTGTCTCTTGGCCAAGTGGACAACCAGTCAGAACCAAACCTGTGTCCCAGCTGCATCATGTAGATCCAGTCTCACACGGACTGCTGGACTACAAGCTGCAGCTTTGCCTCCATTCTCCCATCCTAACGTACCCACCATCTTCCCCAGCTGCTTTTCCGTGAGAAATTACACCAGCAACTTGTGAATAATCAAGAATTTAAAAGACTGGGTAGTGCTCTAATTCCACTTGGTTTCCTTTCCTGCAATTAAGGGTTCTATTCTATGGCCCTTATGTAAAGCAATGTCCCCAGTCACCATGGACTGTCACCTTGCTCAGGTGACAAGAATTAGGTCAACGTCATGTCTGTGAGTGCATCCAGGCTGCAGCACAGAAGACAGGAAGCTGAAGGGCTCCTGTGTTCCTGCCTTCCTACTTACTGGAGAAATCCAGCATTTTCCCACAGGCACAGCCCTTTCACCTCCTCCCTGCCGCACTCTGCACACCTCAGACCAGGAGACCATCACTGCAATCCCACAGTTCACTGGGTGCTGGTAAAGTACTGATACCAACCACCATGTCCTAATCTCATCCCCTTTGCTCTGGGAACTGTTTGCATCCAAAAAGCCAGCACCTGGCTTCGTTACTCACACGACCATAAGGAAAGGTCATCCACACTTTCAGAGAGGGCTTCAGGCCAATCACCAGTATCTTCAAGGAAAAACAGAAGGCAAAATAAAATGTTTGAGTATATCCCTGTAAAAAAAGCCTCTTTGGTGATTTCTCACACCAAGCCTTCTGCAAGTTACCTTTGTCAGAGAAGCCATGGCCAGCAGAGAATACTGGGTGATGGGATGGTCTCTCAGCTCAACTTTTGCATGCAAGGGTTCAATGCAACAAACCTCCCCCTTCGAGCCGCTGAAGAGACATCGAGATTCACATGTTCTCACACCCATAACCCTCCTGCAAAGAAGACAGAGCAGCTGGGTGAGCAGCTACCTAGGAGAGAGATGCCCAACAGCCTCACAAAATCTCAAGCCTGAAGCTTCATAAACAGTGTTTCTAAAACCACAGCTCCAGGGATGACTTCAGAGTATCACTGGAAGCAGTCCCAGACAGCTGCTTGGATACAGAAAAGAACTTCTTAGGACCTTATCTAACAGTAATATGTTGGCAATTCCTGGATGTGATGAGATTTCCTTCCTCCTCGTCCCTCTTGTTCCTGAAGAGGCCAAGAAGAAAACAAGCAGTTACTGCAGGGCAGCTCTCACTGATGAAACCAGGGGCACCACTTACATTACAGCTACCAAGAGCCCACGAGGAATGCCAATATTTGGGATAATACATTGATACCTTCACCTTGCTCTTCGACTGTTACACAAGTGAATGAGTAATCTCTATTATGAGATGGAGGTGAGACATGAGGAGGAAATTGTGGAGTGTGAGGGTGGTGAGAGCCTGGCCCAGGTTGCCCAGGGAAGCTGTGGCTGCCCCATCCCTGGCAGTGTTGAAGGGCAGGTTGGATGGGGCTTGGAGCAACCTGGGCTGGTGGGAGGTGTCCCTGCCCATGCAGGGGGTTGGATCTAGATGATCTTTAAGCTCAGTGGAGCTTTTGCTTAGGTTTTAGAAACTATAACCCAGTATTAGTTTATTGTACTTTCTATGGGTATGTAAGAGTTATTGTCTTACTTAAATGACAGTTCAAAGACGGAGCCTCCGCTGTCATTGCAAATCGCAAGCGTCGGGTCATCTGTAAACTGAGCAGATAATTAGATTAAAAGTGGTTCTAAAAAATTAACTGCCAAAAATATTGGTAGAAAAATGTATGCCATGGCATTACTAAGAGCACAGAAAAGCACAGATGTTGAACCTACCAGAAAGACACCTTTAACATGCAGCTTTGAGACAATTACTGGCTGTTTTATGGTGTGTAAGAAAAACAAGGTTTTGTGTTTCATCTTCAACTCTTCAGGAACCTCCATGGCTCAGTTTTGTTCCCAAAGTCCCCTTACTTCCTACTGGAACTCAGATGCACAGCACACCAAAACCCATGTTACCATGAGAACACCTCAGAGCCTCAAAGCCCATGAGCTGGTGAACAGCTGCAATCACAAACAGACCAAAACCAGGAACACCCAGAACTACTCATGGAACCAAATAATCCAGATAAAATGGGGTCAGATCCACATCCTTCCGGAGGCCTTTGCAACCCAGCACCTCACAGTGCAAGCACCTGGGCTGTACAGCAGCATCTGAGCACTCCTCAGGTCATGAGATAGAGAGGGTGCCACCAGGAGCAGAGGGCCTGGCACATGCACAGGGCAAAGATGGCAAGGATGGAGGCACAGAAGGTGCAGCAGGAAGGGGACATCTTCATGCTCACAAAACGCCTGGTTAGCCAGGTCAGAGCAACCAGTACATGAGCACTTGTCCTTGACCAGTGTCCCACTACACTAGATTCACTCTAGGGGGCTGGGATGTCTCAGCAAGGCCCAGGAAAAGAGAAGAGAGAGAAGAGTTTGGGTGATGCACCCAAGTCACTGCTCTGCTCAGGCTGCCAAGGAGCATTAAGCCCTGGTAGGAGAAGTCTACATAAAACAGAGCCATGCACCAGATCAGGTATTGAGCAAGAAGCCACAGATGACTTATCTTTCACCCAAACATTCCCAATAAGCTATTTGAAAAACCACCAACAGAAGCTAATTTCTACACTTGAGACTCTTTTAAGTTTAAAAGTTGGCAAGTCAGGTACCCAGTTCCAACCACTGCAGGTTTAGAGAAATGTATTCTAGCAATTAATTCTTCACAGATTCTGGCACTAGAGGGAAGGGCTTGAAGAGACAAGTGTTGTTTGTTATAGCACAACTCACAGCTGATACAATCATTTCAGTTTTCATAACACTCAGTTTCTTCTTTAAAACAGCATTTCTGCTCATTTTTGTCACTATTGCCATTTAGCTCCTAGGTAGCTGCTCTCACCTGTACATTTAAAAGTACTCCATGAGGAAAATCAACACATCTGACTGAAGACAAGAGTCTTTTAAAGAAAAAAACCAAAGGGTATACAAGGAGTACATCTGGTGGTTATTACCTTGATGTGCAAAATGGCTGTTCCTGGTGGGTGGGCATCTGTTATGGAGCGCAGCAGCTTCCCACTGGCCAGATCCCACATGGTGATCTGCAAGCAGATGGATCTCAGTGCTCATGTTTACTGCCAAGGGGTTCTCCCCATCATCCTGTGTGTTAGTGCAGCAATAAATCCCTATATTCCAAGTATCACCCTGGGTTAGTAAGATCTTCATAGCAAAGAAAAGTGATTAAAAAAACTGTTCCCATCCAGTTTTTACAAGCAGTTTGCTTATCTGCTCATACTCTCATTGACAACACTAGTGGTACCTTCACATCCCTTTGGCAAGCTCTCACCTCCTGCCTGAACTCCCTCACCTCACAGCTGTCTGATGCCACCATCAAAGAACCTAAGACAACTTTGCTCCCACACAGCACTGTGCAAAGAGGCTGAATGCATTTATCTCCCAGTGAACAGCTTAACAATCTTCGCTAACACCTCGTAGCAAAACTCAAGCATCTCCATGGCTTTGTCACTCCTCTCCTCCTGTGGCTGCTCAGCAAAACAGGCCAGGTAGGAGTAGAGACCCAGGTTTGTGCTTGGATATAAAATTTAGGCAATTTCTCAACTAAGAAGCATAACTGAGGAATATTTCACCCAGAGAAGATTACAAATTGAACCAAAGTTTGTACTGGAAATTTTATCTAGTTCCATAAATCACCTACCAAAGCTTTGTAGACCAGATATTTCAGAACTGCTGCTCTCAATTATTTGATCTGATCATCATTTCAAACTGTCCATTGCTCTGCAAAGACCAAATCTGTATTTCCAAGTGGTGTGGAGCAGTCTGTCCCTCAGCCCCACTGCACACCCTGGGTTTTATCTCAAATGGAGGTGAAAGCCAAAGGAGCAAAGAGAAATGCAATTTAAAAGCAACAAAGTGCCCCTGTATTCCATGGACCTCAATTTTATCAAGTTAACTTCTATCCACTTTGGTTTAGTTTAAACTTACAACTTTTGTTCAGGAATTGCTTTCTCTCTTTAGTTTCAGAGAAGGACATAAAACCACAAGAGATTCAAACCCCTTTTTCCCCAGAAGCTACACAGCTTCTGTCATACAGTAGAAATAAGGTATTAGTAAAAATGAACTTTGGGGCTAGAGATGAGTTTCAAGAACTTTAAGACACCAACTCAGTAAAAAACAGCTTTAAATACAAAGCCCAGATCTTAGAAAGTGACCCAGAAGGACTGAGCTGGTTGCCCTGGTGCACCACTGCATGTTCCCATTTACCAGGAGCAGGACTGGTGTCACATCAAGTCACGATTCTCTGCATCCTTCCTTATATCCTGCATTCCCCATTTCCTCCACAGTAGTTGGCTCACTGGATGCAGGAACTGGCTGGCCAAAAAAAGCTCTGGCAGAGCAACCACACATGCTGCTTCTCAGCACAAAACCAACTGGCACAGCTACATATGGAGTGTGCTTGGCTTGGAGCGATTGTCACCTCTGGATAGGTGACACCCTCAGAAACAGACTGAGGGGGACAGAGCACTGGACTGTCTCATCCTGTGGGAATTACCTGTCCTTTTGCAAAGCCACACAGCAGCCTGGAACAGTCATTGTTGATGCTGAGAGCAGAGATGGCTCCGTACTGGGCCCCGACTGCAGTGCTGCCCAGACACAGCCGGAGAGCCTGGTTCTGATCTAGAGCAGAACAATCAGTAAGAAATTGAAGAGAAAGAAAGAGCCATCATGAAAATCAACTTCATGCAAATGTTTACATCTACAGTTCACTGGGGGTACGTTAGCAATTCCCAGGCTTACAGTTAAGTTCTTAAAACAGAGCTTGCAAGGTAAGAGCGCATGTTAGTACAGGGACAGTGGGACACTGTCTTGCTGCGAAAAACAAATTATTTGTAAAAGTATAAAACAGGCAGAGGGAATATGGAATTGCAGAGGAATCACAAACTGAAGAAGAAACTACTAGAAAAATCAAAGCAACATCTAGCTTTCCCTTTTACTGTTCTGCGATGCTGCTGAGGTTGTAGCAAGGAAAATGACTGTAAATTAATTCTACCTTCCGAGCCTTCTGTGTGCCTGGAAGCTGGTTTGAACAGCAACTAAAAATGCCCAACCCAGGCTTCTGGGGAGGGTAATTTAATCTAACTTTTATCCCTTAGTTTGGTTGACAAAGGCCAAAAGCTGGAGGGAAAATGAACTTGTATCTTGAGCTGCACAGTTAAAACGTTTGAAGAGTTCTAGTGCCTGTAGCTCTTCATAAGGAATCACACAGAGTCCTGCTGTCAGAAAAGAACTTTCAGATCATCCAATCCAACCATAACTTAACTCTACCAGGTCCAGTGCTTAAACCACGACCCTCAGCACTACATCTATGCATCTCTTAAACACCTCCAGGGATGGAGACTCAACCACCTCCCTGGGCAGCCTGTGCCAGTGCTCAATTCCCCTTTCAAGGAAGAAATTTTTTCTAATACCTGATTAAACCTACCCTGGCACAACTTGAGGCCATTTCCCCTTGTCCCATTACTTGTTCCCTCAGAGAAGAGACCAAGCCCACCTCTCTACAACCTCCCTTCAGGCAGTTATAGAGTAAGGAGGTCTCCCCTCAGCCTCCTTTTCTCCATGCTGAACACCCCCAGCTCCCTCAGGGGCTCCTCAAGGAACCATCACCACGCTGTGACAGACCTTCCCTTCCCAAGGCCCAGCTGCTGCAGGGGCAGTGCCACTGCCCACATGGCCCCTGGGGGCTGGGCTGACTCCCCTGCAGGCAACCAACAGGCCCCTCTGCTGCTGCCAGGTTCTCCCATGCTTCCACCACCAGAGAGTAAGAACTGCTGTAATAGATGTTGCACATCAGGAGTCAGGAACAATAACCCTCTGCCTGTCCTTGGTGTGTTCAGCTAAGATAAACAAATGTTCTGGATCTGCTTTTTCCACCTCTCTCTGGTTTTGCACTGCTTTTGAGTGGGGGAGAGAAAAAGATGCTGTGTGAGGACTGTTGGAATGAAGAGAGAGATCTGAAAGACAACAGAAGCACCATGATAACCCTGCACGCAGGATTTCACCTTGAGCAAGGAAGGGAAAGGATCCAGGGGAACAGACAGGAGCTGAGCATCACACAGCCTGTGGAAGAACTGCCCCAGGCACAGGACACATTTCTCCATGCTGCA
>NW_009952570.1:798723-809952 GCF_000747805.2 Chaetura pelagica
GATGTGCTAGATGTGCCACAGAGCATGGCTGTACCTCTCATCCCTTCCCCAGCCCATCCATCTGCACAGCCCGGCTGAGCACACACACCAGGGGAGTCACCTTCCAACTCTCCTGGTACGAGGAGACATCACAAACACTAGCAAGAAAAGTACCTAAACTCATGGATTACTCCATAGCACTGCTTAGGGTGAGGAGAAAGAGGCTGGGGACTAATATTGAATTAAGGCCCATTCAGGATTAGGCAGAAAAAGCTTTCTCCAAATGCTTGACTCTAAGGTAGCTTGATTGTCCAAAAAAATGTTTTTGATTTTCCAATTTACATGAAGCAATTAATCTGAAAACTTCCTGGCAGTAATTAATGGTGTTGCTCTCACGGTCTCATGTCAGAATGAGATGGCAATTTGATACAAAGTAAAAACAAAAACAAGTTTGTGAGTATGAAATAAGTCACTTTCCCCAACTAAGGAATAAGCAGAGCACTCCAGAAGTTACTACTTCTCAGATCAACAAGATCTTCTCCTTGAGCCATGATTTTCCTGAGTCTGAAAGGCCTGGTTTATTTCCCACAGAATTACTCATACATTACAATTAGGTCCTTTCCTCCCACCTTTATCAGGCCCAGTACCCATAAATGCTCTCCCACGAGGTCTAACCCTCTGGGGCTCAGGAGGGCAGGAGTTGCTGAGCTAACAGGACAGGCAGCAGAGCCCACCTCCGCCAGGACCACCAGAGCTGTTCCCTGCACCAGGACACACTGAACCCTCCTCCCCACCTGCTGCACTCAGCTGCAGCCAGTAAAGTGGTTACCCCCAGCAGGGGTCAAGTCAGACCACCTGTGGCCACCACCTCAGGCACCCACTGCTCCCTCCTTCCCACATCACCAGGGCAGGACTGGCAGCACCTCCTGGCTCCTTGCATGTGTCACAGCTTCTGGCTGGTGGCTCCATGACCAGGGTTCCCACCACATACTGCTCCCACCTGACAGCTCTCAGGCAGAAGTGGAGAGATCACAGCATCACAGAATGTTGTTCAAACCTGGGTTTGACTCAGCCCTTTTACAGGGTCAAATACAGATTCACTTCAGCTTTGTTTATTTCACAGAATGGTGGGGTTGGAAGGGACCTCTGGAGATCACCCAGTCCAACCCCCTGCCAGAGCAGGATCCCCTAGAGCAGATCCCACAGGAACACATCCAGGTGGGGCTGGAATGTCTGCAGGGATGGAGACTCCACAGCCTCCCTGGGCAGCCTGTCCCAGGGCTCTGTCACCCTCACAGCCAAGAAGCTTTTCCTCATGTTGAACTTGACCCTCCTGAGCTCCAGTTTGTGCCCATTGCCCCTTGTCCTGTCCCTGGACACCCCTGAGCAGAGTCTGGCCCATCCTCCTGCCACCCCTTGCAGATATTGATCAGCACTGATCAGATCCCCCCTCAGCCTCCTTTTCTCCAGCTGAGCAGCCCCAGCTCTCCCAGCCTTTCCTCACAGGCAGATGCTCCAGCCCCTCAGCATCTTGAGGTGAGTGAGCTCTTGGAAGAGCCTTTGTCCTGCCCCAGAACACCTTTACATGCAGCTATGGACCTGCTGCCCTAAATCTTTATGAACAGCACATTTACCTGCTGTTCTGGCCTGGGTTATTTGCAAGTGTGCAGTGCACAAGTGCTCAGCAGCCAGTTCCCAGCCTGGCCAACAGCAGTGTCCCCTGGCAGTCACTGCACTGCCTGGCTGCTCAGCTGGCACCTCACACCCTGGCACAGGCAACATGCAACTGGGCAAGGCAGGAGCTGGTCATGCAGGGGACGTGCACAGGGCAGGGTTACTGTACCTTTTCCTTTTCAGTCCACACAGAAAGAGCCAAGAGAGGAAAGAAAAAGCCAGAAATCAATATAAAAGAAGGAATGAAGTAACGAACAGTGTATATGTGATCATCTTCAAAGCCAGAGACAACCTTTGCTGATACTATTTCCTTCTGTTAACATTTCCCCTTTTAATTTCTTCCGGGTAACTGAGAAGATGCCACAATAGCCAATGTTTTAAAACTAAGTGGTTTAAAAAGTGCATGGAATCTCTGAAGAAAAATCAGTCTATGCATTCTGACTTCACAGTATTAAAGACAAAAGAAGAAGGAAATTGAGAGAAAATAATACTGGAAGTTCACAGTGATATAAATGGTCAGACTTTTCAACAGTCACCACCACCCATCCAGCAGCTCCCCATTATCTTCCAAAAGCAATCAAGGTCCCCAGAATTCAGGCTTTTTTAATGCTGTCTTCAGGTACTCACACTACTGTTCTCCCAAGATATCATGCTGTCCCACACCTCAACACAGACTCAGGACACTAACAATTGAGTTTTACAACCAACAGAGAAAATAAATGGTTCAAAACTAATCAAAACAAAGTTTAGCCAACACAGAAATCTTCTGTCCTGAACACAAAGTCTCCATGAAAAATAAGACATTTCAGTGAGTTCTCATTAAAGGGATAGGTTTTGAATAACATAAAAAACCTTAGGTCTTCTAGAAATATAGAGGAAAAAACCCTAAATATTATTTGTTTATTATTATAAGCTTAAAAAAGTACAGAAATTGACCAGTCTACAGACAACAGACAAACTGCTGGTTTAAATGACAGAGCAAACCCAAGGTAGAACACTGCTCCTGAGCTTCACCATCATTGTGACAGAGGGTTTGGGTTGGAAGGACTTTAAAGATCATCCAGATCCAACCCCCTGCATGGGCAGGGACACCTCCCACCAGCCCAGGTTGCTCCAAGCCCCATCCAACCTGCCCTTCAACACTGCCAGGGATGGGGCAGCCACAGCTTCCCTGGGCAACCTGGGCCAGGCTCTCACCACCCTCACACTCCACAATTTCCTCTTCATGTCTCACCTCAATCTCCCCTCTTCCAGTTTTCATCCATCCCCCCTTGTCCTCTCCCTCCCTGCCCTTGTCCCAAGTCCCTCCCCAGCTTTCCTGGAGCTCTTTCAGGCACTGGAAGCTGCTCTAAGGTCTCCCTGGTGCCTTCTCTTCTCCAGACTGAACAATCCTCTTTCTTTGCACTCAAGGTGGCCTTATACAGCCATACCCTGCAAGGATTTCTCTCCTTGCAAACAGATTTCAAAGCACTGGATTCAACACCCAAGTTCTAGTTACAGAACATTAAGAATTCCACCCAGAAGTGTCCAGCAAACATTAGTGCCCATGTCTGAAATGAAGCTGGATGACACACTTGAATTCTTCATCCCCTTTAGATTTCAGCACAGACTCACAGAATAACTTCAGCTGCCACAGAGCTGGGGGGGTTTGCATGCACAAAGAGCAAGAGCAAAATCAGAGTTAAAATGCGCTCCAGAGCAGACACTTTGGAGGTCTCCACATGATGTACAAATATTAGAAAGCCCACAAGGTCTAATACTAAAAACTTAGAAGATCATGTGTTGACTGTAGCAGATAAGAAGTTATTTGCACTCAGATCAATCACATTCTCTAATAGTTCCAATACTGGATTAAGCAAATGACAATTAGTTTCATGTCTCCAATACCCAGGAAGGTGAGCCTTAGGCTGTCACAGCCTTTCCCATCCTTCTCTTGTACCCTGCCCCCCACAATTATTTGGTCTCCTGAATAAACTCAGGTAACTTTGAAAGAAAAATCAAGAAGAAAACGAAATTTCTCTAATTGTTAAGAATTTGGTGCTGGCACAAGGCACAAAGAGTCTATACATATGGGAGCAATCAAAGAGCTGCTCTCACCTAGGTGGTGAGTTGGATAAACACAGGCACAAGGTCAGAAAATGTTTAAGAAAATTTAGTGATAAAAGGAAGGGAAGAACAACAGAATGAAGGGACACAGAGATGTCTGGGCAGCTATTGTGCCACAGGGGAGAAAATTAAAACCCTATTAGATGATGGTTGTGTACTGGTTCTGGTTTCTTCCACAGGGAAACAGAGTCATTTATAATCAAACATGCCAAAGGCTCTTCAGACAATTGCCACAGAGCTAAATTTCTCAATATCAAAGTGCCAGTCCCCAGCAAAGCAGAAGAAATACAGAAATAAGGGCAACCAAAATATTACTTGTGCTTGGTTTCTTTCTCAAAAGAAAATCACAGTTAGCACAGACAGAACATACTAGAAGAAATCCCTCCTGCAGTTCTAATTTTAACTAGGTTTTCCTTAATACATTTGTTTGGGCTTTTTTTTAAGATTAATAAAATGCAAAAAAAATCAAAACTTGATTTTCAACTTACCAAAAATCAGTGCTAACCCATGGGAAGTCCCCACTGCTATCAGATTTGACGCTGCCTGAAACAGTCACGCAGAAAGGTTGAAAGCAAAAGAAATGTCAGTCCCAAATCCACCACTTAAACTCCCACCACACCCCTGCAAAGTTTGCCAAAAGGGGAAGATTTAGAAGGTTACAAACAGAACCCGTTTCTAATTTTAAGTGACAAGCAGTGCCTGTGTGGAAGCTGGAGCAGAATTACACCTGAAGGACCATCACACAGATTTTTCTCAGGATCACAGGGCTGCCTTTTCCTCTGCTGTTGGAAACTCAAATGCTCAGAGTGGCACCCACACTGAAATTTCTTCTTTATAAGCCTCATTCTTTTGGTGTGGCAGCTGAGTATAAATCCTCAGAGGTTTTTCTCACTCAGCTGTTCCATCCACCTCTGACATCTACTACACCCCTGGGGCCCTGAAGACACAGTCCACAGCAAGCCCAGAGACTCCAACGTGCTTCCATGGGGAACCAAACAGAGCTCCACAGTTCTATCACACCTGCAAACCTGCACCAATTAAATAAAACTTCAGAGAAATCACATAATACTCCATATACATTCACGTTGTTCTTTGTTTCTTAGCAAGTGTAAGTCAGCTTGAAAAAATTAAATGCTTTAATGTCTGGGATAAGTAAGTACAGTTTTTATCCTACGTGCACATCTGTCACTGTGTGCTTCCAATCCAGCCTTTTGCTTTAGAGGTGACTACAAGAGTTTTCCTTTTTCTTTTTAAACAAAAAGTGTGATTTCTTATGGAATGCTGCTACCGCAGCCAAAGTGACCAAGCACATCTTTAATTTCTTCATAAAACATCCAAACTCATTTCACAGAACAAATACCTGCTGCATTTCACCACCTTAAAATATTTCTCTTCTCCTTTTAACTAGAGGCAGTTTAATTTCTGATATATTTTAATTAGCATACTTGATTTCAGGAAGTTTAATGCAAGTTTCTGAGCAGGAGTAACTTATGAGGTCATATTTCAGGTGCAGAGATTTTGAACCCATCACTTTATGAACTCTTCGATTTAAGCTTCTTTAAATAACTGTTAGGAGTCAAAGCAAGAACTGGCAAAGAAATAGCTGAGGAAATGCAACATATTCACCAGCCAAACACCTCCCAAATGAAGAAAAGCTTGGTGCTCAGCTCCATAAGCCCTGGTGATGACATGAAAAACAGGAGAGTGTGGGGCTTGATCAGAGAGGCAGCTGGGCAGTCAGGAAAGGTTGAATTCTGCCCGCAGGAATTAAATATTTCATGCTGCTTCTCCCATTCCTCATAGCTGAAAGTTCTTTGCAGGGGTAGGAAGGAAGATGCATTTATCAGCTCTCTCAAATTAGTGCTTCAACAAACTTGCATGAAAACTAAATATACAGCACTTGAAAACTGTTACTTACAATTGCAGTGGGCAAGCCAGCATCCACTTTGTCCTAGAAAAACAGGACAAGCCATGAGTGAGAGAGAAAGAATTCCCAGTTCCATGTGTGTCTCTAATACTTGGAGCTACAACATGCAGAAAAATCAACACAAGTTGCATTTTAATAATCTCACCAGGGCAGACAATGCTGAGCTAGAAATGGCTGGAAATTCAAAAGTCTTCTGCTGAGGCTAGAAATTCCCAGTGAACAACCAAGAAAGGATGAAAAAGTGCAGAGAACTGGAAACAGAATATTCTGTAATTCCCTATGAAGGTTATTGTGTCCTTCTCAAATGAGTCTAATCTTACTGAGCTGTCAGTATCCCTTGTGTACATAGCACAGACATCCATGGAAAAGGCCCTCCCTCTGCTCTCTCAGGCACAGCCATGTCACACACAGGCTGGGGGCTCATCCCCACCTGCACCCAGGAAGGACCAGCCAGTCACAGCACACAGAGGGATCCTGGTGATACAGCCACAGTAACATGATCCAGGCCTGTCATCCCTGTTCTCCCTTGCAGGGTCCAGAAATCACACACTGAGAGAACGGTTTGGGTTGGAAGAGACCTTCAAGATCATCCAGATCCAACCCCCTGCATGGGCAGGGACACCTCCCACCAGCCCAGGTTGCTCCAAGCCCCATCCAACCTGCCCTTCAACCCTGCCAGGGATGGGGCAGCCACAGCTTCCCTGGGCAACCTGGGCCAGGCTCTCACCACCCTCACAACAAAGAATTTCCTCCGCGTGTCTCACCTCAATCTCCCCTCTTCCAGTTTTCATCCATCCCCCCTTGTCTTCTCCCTCCCTGCCCTTGTCCCAAGTCCCTCCCCAGCTTTCCTGGAGCCCTTTCAGGCACTGGAAGCTGCTCTAAGGTCTCCCTGGAGCCTTCTCTTCTCCAGGCTGAACACCCCAACTCTCCCAGCCTGGCTCCAGAGCAGAGCTGCTCCAGCCCTCTCAGCATCTCCATGGCCTCCTCCTGACTCCCTCCAGGAGGTCCCTGTCCTTCCTGTGGTGGGGGCTCCAGAACTGGACACTCTAACTCCCACCCCAGCTGTGGTCCTGGCCACTCAGACTTCCCTGGCAGCCCAAGCCCCCAGCAGTTCCATTGCACCCACAGGGCAGTCCCAGAAGCAGGAACGTGCAGAGCTGCTCCTCACTCAGCTCAGTGTGTTCTGGGCCTGCTGCAGGCACCACACAAGCCTATATCAGCACCTTCAACACACAGTAACAGCCCTGCTCTTGTTTTATATGAACATATCCCAGCAGGTTTATTGACATCTAGGAACACAAATCAATGTTACAGAGGACCTACTGCTGCAATAACTCAGCTAACACCTGATTCACTACTGGCTCAGGATTACTGGTTAGTTGTTTATGCACCAAACATATTAGTATTATCCAGAACAAACTGCAGGAGGAGGGAGGAGATCACACACACTCCCCCTTCACAGCAGAAGACATTCCCATTTTTCTTCATGGTTGCAACCAGGAGACACTTACTGCTGCAGACACTATTTGGGCTGAAATTCCTTTCAGAAGGGAAAGCCGTATCACTGATCCATGCAGGGAGAGAGAATCAGGGAGTTTTTTCTTCCTATGGAAAGAAGAAATAAACCAAACACGTTAAGAGCAGAAGAAAAGTTTGGAACTTTGCCTAATCCACAGCTAAACCAGCAGGTAAACTCTGCAAGCACTCATTACTCACAGTTTCTATTCTTGGGGTCTACAAGCACAGAATGAAGAACACGAGACTATAATCACTTCTTATCTTACCCTGTCCCTGCACACAATTTGTTTTGAGCTCATCTCCCAGGGAAAAAAATTAAATAGTCCTTCAAATAAATAATCAGTTTCAAGCAGGTATCTGCAAACCTTAGAATTTATTAATAAAGGCTGAAAGCAACATTTTTGGTCTTCAATTAATCTTTCTGTGTCTCAGGAAGTTTCAGCCTTTAAAGGTGAATGTCTAAGGAAAATACACCATTGAAAAAGGCTCATTAGGAGAGCACAGCCATGGGAAAACTGGGTGGGTGCTTAGAGAGTAACTTGCAATTAAAACACAGCTGATCTGATTTGAAAGATGTCCCAGTCTGTGGAAAAAGTGTCTTGAAAAAGGTGCTAGTGTAAAAGGGCAGGTATTTCTGAAGGGCACCATGGTCCACAGAAGACACACTAGAGAGGGAACCCCAGGAAAACTGCAACCTTGATGTCAAGCACACACCATGGGAAAGAACACACAACTCACACAGAACTAACACAGAACATTTGATTCTTATCTCTCCAGATGCCTACAAATAAGTCGCTCACACATAGGCTGAAGAACCAGGTAGGCAACAGCTTCTGTCATGGCTAAGGACCCATAAACATGGCAACCAGCTTCCCCCAAACACAACAACGACACTGCCAAGTTTTTCTGCCCACTCCATACAGGAGTTTCAGCCCTTCCAAGTTACATTTTGCTTAATACAAACCAACTTAATTGGAAAAGAAGGGGCAGTGAGTCAGTACATCTCCAGGTGCCATCATAAACCATCACACCTGCAGTGTTCACATCCTGTGCAACTGCTCATGCCACAGCCCCAGCTGAGCACATCAGGCAGCCATGGGAGTGGCTCAGGATGCAGGACCAGGTCACCATTTAAATAATTAAAGAGATAAAGTCAACAGTGTTACAGCTGATTATCACATTCCAAGGCTGCCTTTAGACATCTGTTCACTTGACTTTGAAAAATAACGAACAGCTGCCTGCAGACTCTGGAAGTCATCATGGTTCAGTGTTTGAAAGATGCCATTAAAATCCAGAGACATGCAGATACTCCAGTTCCCATAAGATGCATTTACTGCTCCAACAGGCTCACCCTTAGAGTAAAGGCAAATCCCAACCTCTGTCTGTTTGATCCTGCACAACTAACATTGTTCTGGCAAAAGCTTCACCAGAGTCCCTGCAGCATCCCCCTGGGACTTCAGCACTAGGATACAGCAGCAGGGGACAAAATCCACATGTGGTTTAAAGGGTTCCTATCCAAGCAACAGACACATCACAGGCTCAGAGAAATCATGGAATGTGTGAGGTTGGAAGGGACCTTTAAAGATCATCTAGTTCAGTCCCCCTGCAGTGCACAGAGACCTTTTTAACTAGATCAGGTTGCTCAGAGCCTCCTCAAGACTGGCCTGGAATGTCTCCAGGGATGGGGCCTCCACCACCACCTCTCTGGGCAGCCTGTTCCAGAGCTTCACCACCCACAGAGTAAAGTTTGTTCTTGATATCCAGTCTGAATCTACCCTGCTCTAGTTTAGGGCTATTCCCCCTTGTCCTCTCCCTCCCTGCTGTTGCCCCAAGTCCCTCCCCAGCTTTCCTGGAGCCCCTTCAGGCACTGGAAGGTGCTCTAAGGTCTCCCTGGAGCCTTCTCTTCTCCAGGCTGAACACCCCAACTCTCTCAGCCTGTCTCCAGAGCAGAGCTGCTCCAACTCTTGGATCATCTCTGCGCCTTCCTCTGGACTTGTTCCAACAGGTCCACATCCCTCTAGTACTCAAAAAACAAGAACTTGTTGTTAACGGGTATAAGCAGTGCTCCTTCAGAGCCCATCTGAGCTCCCAGCAGACTAGTCAGGCAGCACCTTTTCAGGTGTGTTCGGTCCCCGCTGTCAGAGCTGGCTACGGAAGATGTGTCATAGGAGTGTGCATCTGTGTTATCCACGTTCAGGAGAAAGGGATCCTCCAGAATGAAAGACTCTTCTTCATCATCAGTCTGAAGGAAAAGAAGCAGCAGAGCTTACTAAACACCAAAAATGCCCAACAGCCCAACTGAAACAACAGCAAAACAGTTTCCATCAGGCAGAAGAACCAAGGAGAGGACATGATAGTCTCACATATAGGTATGTGGACATATAGGTATATAGGACAGAAAATAGGTATTATTTTACTAGACTGATTCTGGGGAAGAACCAGTTTCCAGAACTCACAATAGCCACTGAAGTGAGCTGGGCAGAAAGTTGTTCAACTCATCTTCCTTCCCCAGAAATAATCTATTCCATCAAAACTGTAAGAGATGTTTAACTAAGCTGTTCTCAACCACCTCCAATCCCCAAGAGATGGCCTAGAATTCTCATCATCTACTCCAGCACCTCACCAAGTGGTGGCTACAACTCCAACAGTCCCTCTGGCTGCTGCAAGGGTTCATTTTGCTCTTTGCTGTGCTCTTCTGCTGGTGATCTCTCTCTCTCCTCAGGCTTAGCCTGGCACTGTTTTTACTCTCATTTTTAAACAGCTATTCTCCCCAGTGCCATCTAAATCCAGCACAGTTCCTGCTCTTCTTGGAGCACAGAGAGCAAACACAGCCCCTCACCTAAGGCCAAGGCTGCAGAGAACAGAGTAGGTCTCCTGGTCTGTCTGCAACTGGCAGTCCTGTGCCCACTTGGTGGTTGGTTGGGTTTTTCAGTGCAGCTGTGTAGCTTTTCAGCTCAGTCAGATTGTTACCCACTGAAATCCTTTCCAGAAAAGACTTTACCAGTCATTTCCACACAATTTATATACTGAGGTAAATCACACTGCAGTAAGACTTTGTATTTGTCTTCCCATGTGTTTTCTTCACATCACCCCTCCAGTTTAAGCCTACCATGGTAATACTCCTCTGACATGGATGTGACTACACCTCCTGCCAGTTTGGCATCACCCAGGTTCAGTAGATTCCAGGAGGCAAAAAGTCTGTTTTTCATCTCCCCTTACAACTTAAGAGCTGCCCAGAGTTATTAATTTATTTATTTTTTAGTTCTTAACTTTTTTTAGCTAAAAAAGAAGCCTGAACCCTGACCTTTAATGAACTGTATAGTCTTCAGGTGACTGTCCTGATCCACAGGTGCACATGCTCACATTTGATGGAAAACCTTTAAGTGTGAATATTTTGACTTAAAACATAAAATTCCACATTACACACTGTACAACGACCACCCAACCAAGCACTGAAGGTGTACAATTTCATTTCCCAAAAAAACCCCATCAGATGAGAAGAGCCAAAGGAGGAAGTCCTGCTTCTTCTTAGCTCCTCCCTGTCCTGGAGCTGCTTGCATGTCTGATGGGACCACTCACCTCATTCAAGATGCTCTCCAGTGTTGGAGGGGTATCAACTTGAGGAATGTCAAACTCTTTGTCATCAATCTGCAGACCAGAAACCAGAGACTGAGTTTAGGTCACCCACTCCACCTGCCAAACTTGTTTCTAAGCACAGAAGCAACCCCAGCCACCCGTGCTCTCCTCCCAACAGCCCTGCCCAGAGAGGCACCGATTGAACTGCAACTTCCTCTACTCAAAACGCAGCCCCTGAAACCTGGCACTGCAAGGAGGGATTGAGGACCAAAAATATTGAATAGTTCTCTGCCCCATGCCCAGATGTGAAATTTCAGATGCCTTTTCTTTTATTATTTCACTTTCCAAAGCTCCCTACCAACACCAGCCAGCCTTGCTAACCCAGCCGGGCTGCAACACACAGGGGGGTTTTTCCTGGCTCTTTGCTAATGGGGGAAAAGTGGCTTTTT
>NW_009952570.1:810482-810797 GCF_000747805.2 Chaetura pelagica
TTGTGAAATTTCAGATGCCTTTTCTTTTATTATTCCAGTTCCCAAAGCTCCCTACCAACCCCAGCCAGCCTTGCTAACCCAGCCGGGCTGCAACACACAGGGGGGTTTTTCCTGGCTCTTTGCTAATGGGGGAAAAGTGGCTTTTTTTTTTTAAATAAGGACACTTTGATCTGTTGGCGGGGCTGACACCAGGGGCTGCTCAGCAGGGAACTGCCCCTGTGCCCAGCTCCAGGGAACTGCTCTGCTGCTCCAGGGGAACTGCCCCCCTCCATGGGAACTGACCCCGCCCCCCAGCCCCACGGGACTGCCCCCAGA
>NW_009952570.1:812943-820331 GCF_000747805.2 Chaetura pelagica
GGTGGGACCTCCGGGCAGGGGGTCCCGGCGCTGGTTTCCTATGGAAAAGCCCCTGGAGGAGCCGAGCGGCAGGTGCAGGGAGCTCAGGGCCAGCTCCCGGGGGGTCCCTCCTGACGCTCGTCAGATAAAACGCTTGTTGGGAGGGTAAATACTCGCAGCTTAATGATGCCAGACCCCCAAGCTGCCCCTGCTCGCGCTGCCCCGGGGTGACGCCGGGCTGTGGTCTCACCTGGGCGAGCCTGGGGACAGCCCAGCCCGTGCGCGGGACCGACAGACCCTCTGGTGTCCGAGCAGCCCGTAGGGCTCCAGCAGAGGCACACGAAGGGCACACAGCGCCTGCCTCACCTGTCTGGTCTTCCTGGTGCTTTTCCTGAAGAGCAGCCACAGTTCCCTGCCCTTTGGAGAAGCCTCTGTGCTGTACCTGGCAGCAAGGACACACGGGTGAGCAAGGAACAAACATCCCCAGTGTCCTCTTGCCCTCCAGGTGAGCAGGTCCCCACTTTCCACCTCCACCTGGGCAGGAACCAGTCCTGATGTCCTCAGGGCCAGGCTCAGCTCAGCAGTGGGAGCAGAGGATCTGCCTGTCCAGGGTCACCTGAGCTCTGAATCACCTGATTAATAAACACCTGGGGAAAAGGCTTTCACAGAAACAGGCCAGCCAAGGTCACCAGAGGGGGCTGCACAGTGGGGGGAGCTGGCAGTTACCAACACACCTGTGCTTTGAAGATGCTTTAAGACCAGCAAATTGCAGACTGGCAAGGCACCTCAGAAACTTCATGAGTTCAGGAGTCCCACTCAGGAGACCACACAAGACAACAGTCCCTGTGGCAATGCTGGGGAGGGGTAGAGCTGGACCTGCTCTGGCTTCAGCCCTGAGAACTGCCCAGCTGCTCTAAGGCTACTGTACCAGCAGCGCCCAGCATGGGAACTGGGAACCAAAACCACACAGGGATACCCAGAGTAGAGGCAGCAGGTCCCTGGAGCTGCAGATTAGTGTGAACGATGAGCAAAGCTCTGGAAAAGTCTCCAGGCAGAAATCCACGAAATCGGTCACACCAAGAAACAAAGATGACTAAGACTGCAAGGAACCATCCCCTACCACAGCATGAGAAATGCCAACACAGACACCTGCTGGAGATCCTGCAATTAGAAGCTGATTAGGAAGGCAGCTGTGAGGAATAAAATAAATGCTTCGGGTAGGTGAACAGGTCAAGAGAAGTCCCAGGAGATTGTTTCACCTTGCAGGGCTGGGTTACGTGTACTGCTTTTCCCCTTTTCTGTCAAGGGGACAGAGGTTTTGAAAGACACAGTCACCCTTTCCAGCCTTGCAGACACCAACCAGGTTCCAGAGTCAGTCTGGACAGAAGAAGAGGATTTTTGTGAGAAAGCAGCTCTGCTTTAGAGCTATGGTGGCACCAGGGAGCTTAACCTTTCTTCTAGCATGCACAGCTACAGGTATTTAAGGATTGAGTGATTGATTACCACCACATGCTCTCCTACATGTTCTAAAACCTTCCTTTCCACTGCCAGCTGTTCCAGAATGGTCTTCTGCAGCAATGGGGCATTTGCTCCTCTTACAACAGCTACTAATTCTCCTCCCTGCAAAGGTGGGAAAAACAACTCAGTCAGTCAGTGCTCCAGTGGTGCCCTCTGGAAGCCACCCCAGCCCCACATCAGCCATGGTATTAAGTAACAGGCCCTCCCTGACAGAGCTGCTCTGCTCCAGAACATGAGGAAAGCTTTGGAATGACCTTTTGTCATTCCTGATCAGCCTGAGGATGAACCAAAGCAGCTTGTGAGAGGAGGAAGGTCCTGCAGAAGCAGGCTGAACCTGAAGGCTCTTCAGGCTGAACCTGAAGGCTCTCACCCCCACATCCTTCATTCACCCATGTCACTTCATTCATACCATAATCTCTGGCTTTGTTGTTGTTGGTTTGGGTTTTTTTTTTAATAAAACAAAATTGCATTCTTCTGTTTCTTGGTGGTAAAGCAGAAGGTATTTAAGCAAACTCTGGCTGTGTGTTCTTATCCATGCAGTACCAGATCACCAGTAGATACCAGCAGATAAAGAATAAAATTGTCCTGTCACACATGAAGGAAAAAGTATCCCTGTTTCTTGGTGGTAAAGCAGAAGGTATTTAAGCAAACTCTGGCTGTGTGTTCTTATCCATGCAGCACCTGATCACCAGTAGATACCAGCAGATAAAGAATAAAATTGTCCTGTCACACATGAAGGAAAAAGTATCCCTCAAAAAGGACATCTATTCCCATCAGCAAGTGGTGCTTATCACTATGCAGCTACTGCAACAATATTGTCACTCACTGCATAAAACAGGAAGGCAGGCTTGCATTTCCCTCTGTATTTTTCCAGAGCATCAATGGAACCAACTTCAGCCTAAAAATAATGTAAAATAAACCATATGTTTCTAGAAAAGCATTTCTGCTTTACAGAGGAGTACACACACAACTGCCTGGAAGCAGACCATCTCAGCTGGCTGGCACTCATCCTCATGGACAGCAAAACATCTCCAGGTCCCAAATTTAGGGGACAAAGTGCCACTGGTCAGAGCCAGGGCCTCAGCCAACCCACAGCTCAGTGTCCACCACCTGAGAAGCAGGCAGGTCTCACCCACAGCTCTCCTAGGGCAGGGATGTCCATCTCACAGTAGCTTGGCCAAATGAATACCAGAGAAAAATCAATCACAGAACTGTCAGAGTTGGAAGGGACCTCTAGAGATCATCCAGTCCAACCCTCCTGATAAAGCAGGATCACCCAGAGCACATTCCCCAGGGCTGCATCCAGAGGGTTGGAATGTCTCCAGAGATGGAGACTCCACACCCTCCCTGGGCAGCCTGTCCCAGGGCTCTGTCACCCTCACCATAAAGAAGTTTCTCCTCATATTTCACTGGCACTTCCCACGTTCCAGCCTGTGCCCATTGCCCCTCGTCCTGTCCCTGGGCACTGCTGAGCAGAGTCTGGCTCCATCCTCCTGCACCCACCCTGAGATACCTACAGGCATGAACAAGGTCTCCCCTCAGCCTCCTCCTCTCCAGGCTGAACAACCCCAGCTCTCCCAGCCTTTCCTCATCAGGGAGATGCTCCAATCCCCAAGTCATCTTTGTTGCCCTCCTCTGGACTCTCTCCAGCAGTTTCCTGTACTAAAATAGCCTAGAAAAATGAAAACAGGGCCTCTTGTGGGCAAGGAGTGACAGGAGGAGCTGAGGTGGCACCGGCAGTAGGCTGGAAGGAGTGACCTCCACCAGAAACCTCACTGCCCAGGGCTCTGGCAGCCACTGAGAGGCAGCTTCAACCAGGGGCTAAACACAACCACAGCAGGGGGCAGGGAAGGATTTCTGAAGGACTGTAGCCCAAGACCCTGCCCAATGCAGGGCTAATCTCAATGTTACAGGAGGCTGCTCAAGGCTGCCTTAGTTTTGAGCACCTTCAAGAATCAGTGCTCCACAGCCCCTCTGGGAATTTGTCCCAGTGTCCAGCCACTCCTACACTGAATACTTCTTCCTCTTCTCTACTTGGATTTTTCCCTGCTGCAACTTAGCCTGTTGTTCCTTCCTTGTTCTTTTGCTGGGTACCACTGAGAAATGTCTGTCTTTGCCTTCTCTATTAATCCCCTGCTGGACATCTGTCCTTTAGTCTTCTCCAGGGTGAACAAACCTCTCTACACCAGAGGGACACACAAGTTCATTATTCTGTCCAGCACTGCTTGCTTAAGCAGAAATCTGAAACATTCAGAACAGATGAAGCCTGAAAATCATTCATTAGATGAGTTCTTACTGATGTAACCAAGTGTCTGTACTTGGCAGGGCCACTCACACAAGCTGCAGCTCCTGGACTGTTATCATTTTGGCTGAATATTGGAAAGAGAAATTACTTCAGCCTTTAGTTACCTGCTGACTTCAGAAGACTGGTTATTTTAAGAGTGCCAGATGAGATCTTACCACAGCAAAATGCAGGAGATCACTGCCAACTTCATTCCTGACTTTTTGGAAAAGATCCACAACTGGTTTGCAGGGACCACACCAGGCTTGAAATGCATCAGCAACTGCAAGCAGGAAAATTTGTAAGAATGAGGTCAAAATGGGTCAGTTTAGGCATAGACCAATAGGCCAGTTTGTGCACTTGCCCAATTTGCAGCAGAATCATGTGGAAGAGGACTGCAATAAGAACTGTCTTGGAAGCCTCTGAGGAGGGAGGTCTCCTCCCCTGGTAGCCTCTGCAGCGCTATCCTGGAGAAGAAGATTTGCCTTATGTCCAACCAGACCTCCCCAAGCTGCAACTTGTAGTTGTTGCTGCCCTAGTTCTCCTCAAGAGTGTGGCAGATCTGCTGCTGAGCACCAGAAGGGCTGCAGATTCAGCTCTGAAGTAGAAACTATGATACCCTTCCCAGGTTTCAAATGCCAGAGCTGAGGATGAAATCCCATTATACAATACCAAGCTCATAGGAATGTTATGGAGGAGTCTGTATTTGGAGGTCAGGGGAAACCAAAAGCCAGGGAACAGAACTGCTCTCTGCTGCTCCCTCCTCGGGGAAGATAAATGGGAATAAGGGAGAGATTTCAAGGTTTGAAGTTAAAACTAGAAAAGGTTTAGTAGAGCAGGGAAGATGGGATGACAATGAACATGGAGGATGAAAAATATACAAGTATATCTAAAATCCCATGTCAGTGGTCACTGACAGAGGTGCCCAAATGTCCCTGGTGGCAGAGCTGACTCAGGAAAAGGGGCCAGGGCTCTTGCCAGCAACTGATGGAGTTGGGTCCTGCAGAGCATGTGGGGGGCAGAGAACAAAGAGCACAGGCCCCTCTCCTAGATGTTCAGATGTGGGAAATGGTTCTTCTTCTTCCCCATGTAAGTCTAAAGAAAATGCCTTTTAAGTAAAGGAAGGCAGGAAGGAAGAGAAGTCACTTCACTGCCACCCTGGCTGTGACAGGGGATGGCAGGGAATGGGAGGGAATCCTGACCCCTCTTTCTGTTCTGCCCCTGGGGTCCCTCAGGGTCCTAAACACTCTGTCTCTAGGTCCTGGTGTCGATGCCACAAGATTGCCCCCTCCAACCAGAGCAGGGCCTTTAGAAGAAACATTGGCATGGCTGAAGACCCCAGAGGTACCAGATCTTCTAGGGGAAACTGCTGCACAGGAGGCTCACCCAGCAGCCCTCTCACCTCCACCCTTGGGAATCAGGGCTGTGCCTTGCACAGCCTGTCCTGCTCCAGGTGGGGGCTGGACACGAGACTCCAGAAACTCCAGCACTGCTTGGAATGCATGATCTTTTTCCCACAGAAATGCAGAAGGCTGCAGCCTCCAGCCAGGCTCCCATTCAAGGCAAGAGGAATGGAGGGACTGAATGACCCGTGCCAGTAGTAAATTATTCCTAGCAGCACTAGGGTCCTTTTAACACAGAACAAAAGCAATCCAGTAGGTTGACCATACCCTTACCAGTGAGTCCCTTGAGACACAGCATTTCATCCCAAAGCTCCTGGCTATCGATGTTCATCTGTGTGAAAACCAGCAGAAGCAGCAGTGAGTCATAAGGCACCACCTGATCACTGCAAACGTTCTGACTCTTCATGCTTGCACTTAGGCTGGACACATCTACCTGAAGAGGTGTTGGCTGAGCACTCAGGAAACTTTTTGGACTGCAATCCTCTCACCTCTGACCAAGTGGGAAGGCCCAAGCTGTGCTAAAGCAGGGGTGGAAGACCTCTGAGAATAAAGCTGGTCAGATATCCTCTCTTCCCCTCTCCCCACATGCTCCAACAGACACAGCCAACTTTGTGGAGAAGCTGGAGCCTCCATCTCTGACAAGAACCAAGGCAAGGCAGATGGGAAGGATGGCAGCATCCAGCCAAGAACAAGCCCTCCCCATTTCATGGCAGCAGCTACTTCAACAGACTGACTGCTTGGGGACCCCAGACTCAGTTTGCAGAGAGACTAAGAGTTGTTCTGGGGGGTGCCTGGATCCCAGCAGAAGCAGCAGGGGCTTGGAAAGCCACATACACAGCAGGTTCCTCCCAGCAGAGCCAGCAGGGAGGGGTGGGCTGGGCAGCCCTGCAGCACCCAGTGCTGCTTCAACATGCTTGTCTCCAGCACATCCTCCTCTCCTCACACCTACTTCAGACCAGCCCTCATCACATTTTATAAGCCAGATGATGCTCCACCAGCAGTTTCTCCTCTTGCCTGCTACACAAGCTGTATTACTTTGTTAAGATGCTTCAGTCTTGATAAAACAAACTAGCAAATCCACAGTTTTCATGGTGACAGGGCACTAGAGGGTGGCCTGAGCCCAGCATGTCCTTACCTGAATTATCTGCTGTGACCTGAAGACCTCCAAACCATAGTGAACAACAGTGAGCATCTAAGGATCCAGGCTGGAAGGGATCTGTGGAGTCCTTAGTCTAATCCCCTGCTCAAACTCAGCATTAGATCAGGTTGCTCAGGGGGTCACCCAGCCAAGGATTCCCTAGATGACTCCATACACTTTGTCACATACTCCATTACCCCACATTGCCAACATTGTTACTAGAAAACACGTCTAGAATCTTCCCTGTCTTACAGGAGTTGCCCCTCAGTACATTCTGAGAAAAGCACAGGAAGTTAAAAACCAAAAAGGCTTCTTGAGAAATGCAAGATCTGGTTTTGTTCATCCTGAACAATGAAGAATCCTAATAGCTCTCAGTTGGTATCATTAATCCTGACTGTGTTTAGTCTACACTGGAAGGCAGGAAGCTGCAGCAAGGCCAGCTATTTGACATTAATTAACAAAAATGTCCATTAAAGGACTGATAAAACAAGAATTCCAAGGGCGGAAACTGCAGTAGAAATTAAATGGCAGAGGTGTGACTGGAGGTCACAGCTTCTACAGGGCCTCTCCTGGCTCAGAGCATGGGGAGCTGTTCAAACACTTTCCCTCTTCAGCACATAACCCCAAGCCATTTTTTCAGAGAACACCTACACAATTAAGAAATTTAATTATGCCAGTTATCACTGGTGCTAGGATCACCCTTGGAGTGTTTCACAAAAGGAGTTCAAAGAATTTATCATCATAACTTGTGATGAGCTCAGCTGCTGGACTCGGAAGGCAATGCTGGCACCTCCAAAGTGCTTTGCTAACCTGGGTGCCCTGAGGCCACCAGCATTTGGCTCTTCTGCCATATAAACAAAACCTTTCTAGGGCACCACATCATGCCTTTCGTGAGGTTCAGATTTCATCTGCAGATGTGAACAATCTTGCTTTTTGCATATCCAGACCCAGTTTTTCCCGAGTTGCCAGAGGTGCAAAGTTTGGCTGATCTCATTTTTCCCATCACACAGGAACACCTGGGCAAGAGGCAGTGGAAACCATTTTTAAAATTAATAAAATTATCCTCTTT
>NW_009952570.1:820465-837723 GCF_000747805.2 Chaetura pelagica
TTCCCTTATACAAAAGTTCACTCCATGCTTTCCAGTTTTAACAGTGAACAAACAAGGTTGTAAAGCCCATGATCTCTTTCAGTATTTCTCTCTTGTGGATTCTAAACTTGTTCCAAAATTTAAGCAGATCCTCATAACCCACTTTAGGTTTTTCAATGTTTTTTTGCACACTAAACTGCTCTCAGAAACCCCCTCTCCCCTATGCAGGTCGTTATAAAATATCATTAGGTCACCTGCACAGAGTAAACAGGGAAAAATTCCTCTACACATGATTGTGAAATAGGCTTTTCAGCCTTTGAATGTTTTCATACCTCCTAACTTCTGCACACCTCCTAACTTTTCCACTCCCACACCAATCTTTCCAAATAGTGAACTGGGCAGAAATGTTCAGTGGCACTGGCCATTCAGGAGAACCTCCCCCCTTCCCCAACCACTGTCCCACAAAACACAGATGCATTTTGACCCAGGAGATCAGCCAGGCCCCTGCCAGCTCCAGCAGCACAACCTGCAGCCCAGAGCACAGCCTCGGGGACAGGTCTGACCTGCCATGCTTCCCCTTGCTTCCCACCTGCCTTCAGGAATGCTTTTCCACCACAAGGACCTCACAGGAGGGCTTTGCCAGCAGAATCTGAGATAGCCCAAGACTGAACTTCATCCTTTGCATTTTCCAGGACTTTAAATGTTGTTTCCAAAGCCTGGCTCCCACTGACCTGCAGCACTACCTCCTTTTTCTTTGCAGCCATCCTTCTGCAGGAACAGGGCTCCCTCCAGCAGCAGTCCCAAGTGTGAGGCACTGCAGATGTCCTCCAGCTATGTGAATCCAACTGCTGCCCAACCTGCACCACAGAGAAAGCTTTTCACCTCTCCTGGTTCCTCCACGCGGGACTTGCCACCTCCACCAGCATCCCCGCCCTGCTGGAGGGATCAGGATTAGCTCCGTGGGGCTCTGGGCTCTGCCTGCACCCTTCCCAGAGAGGCAAGGGGCTGCTGCAGGGCCTGGATTGCTGGCAGCAACCTGGAAGGGTGGCAGAGGCACCAGCTCCCAGGCTGAGAGCGTCGCTGGTAGCTGCGGCGCTGCCATGGCAGCCCAGCCCTGCCCAGGACACTGTACTGCCAAGTTCCCTCCCTCTGCTCTGCAGTTCCCACCAGCAGCTGCAGCTCCTCTGCCTCCTCCCTGCCCCTAGAACCTGCCCAGCTGCCCCAGCCCACCACACGGACCTCCTCCTCCAAGTTCTCCCCTGCTCCTCCCGGACTAGTGGCCCCACAGCAGGCGTGGGCTGCAGGGACAAGCCCCCCAGCCCTGCTCCCAGGGTCACCCTGTCCATGCCCAGGGCCACAGGGTGCAGACCTTAGAGGTGCTTCTTGTCACACAGCACATGACATCTGGTGGCTGGTCCTTCAGATGGTCAGGGCCCCTCCTGGTTGAGGATTCAGCTTTTGGCACATCAACTGCCCTCATGGCCTGGGAAGCCAAGGGGACACTGTCCAGTGCCCACAGGTGACACGGTGGGGCTGAGCCTTGGCAAGAGCTCCCCTGCCTCCAGCATCAGCTCAGCAGAGCAAACCACACCTTGGGATGCCACCAACAACTCTCCCCTTTTTTTTTTTTTTTTTTTAGAAATAAACCTCCAGCAGAATCCTAGTGATTTTCACAACTGAAATTGTATGTTTACACCTCTCATGCACTTACATTTCAGGGTTACAAAAACCTGTCCTGCTAAACCCATTTTAGAGTCTTCAAGAATCTGATCTCATGCACCTCAATGATTCTTCTGCTTGCTGTGCCACTGCTTCTCTGCTTTCATGAAGGAGCAGCATCTACTGCAATGACTAAAGTCTGTGAAAATAAATTAAAAAAAATAAGAATATCTGGGCACAAGAGGCTCTCAAGCAGGTCACTTGGTGTCCTTCACTATTACCACACAACTCTGTGACTGGAAGAACAACCAAATTGTCTTATTTGACTTCCTGTGTGGAGAGACTCCACTCCAAACGTGGGCTGGAGGGGTGAGGAGCACCCAAGTGCAGCAGTTATCTGACAACTTGCATGCCAAGCCCCATGCAGAACTGTGCACTTCTTGACACATCAGCTTTGAGAGGACACCACCACTGGACCCAGACACAAAGAGTGGACATATCAAAATCCATGAGGACTGGTTTTCAGAAGAGAAATGGCACCAAAACAGCAGAAATCCTGGTGATTTCTGTAAGATTCAGACCACCTCCAAACTTGCTTCATCTCTGCAAGCAACCCTGTAACTCACAAGAAGCTGCTACCTAAATAAAATTGCTAAAGATCTGGGCAACCAACCAACCAGTCTGTTCCCACCGTGAACCTCAGGCGAGTGACTCTCAGGCTGCAGAGAAGCTGGCACAGCAAGCTGAGAAAAACCTATATGTTCTGGTAAAGTTATTTTTATTAACAGTATTCTTCTTTTTTGTACATACCTATAGCAACATCAAAAAATATTCACAAAGCTTAACTGAATGTAAAAATGTTCTCATCCATCAGGTTGTCCTACCAAGAGCTGTGGGAAGCGTCAGCTGTCCTCATGCAGCAACAAGATTGTCTGAGCACTGGGGTTGTTTTTCTGGCAGAATTTCAGGAAACCACCTCAGAACACACAGATACTTACTGACCTTTTTTTCTGAACACCTTCAGGCACCAACGGTTTATAGGTTCAATAGATTTGCTTTAGAAACATGAACTGGGGGAGGATGAGAAGAGATATGTAAGAACTTGAGCTCCTAAATGTCCATAGCAGGAGTGCAAATGTAGAAGTGCACACTGTACAGTTTTGCACTGACAATACCTGCCTCAGAACTTTTCCTTAGGTCAAGCAAAAATACATTTGATTTAATTTTGTAAATAAGACTTCACTTCTGAGGCACTTAGATGTATCAAGTTCTCACATATTTTTACTTTCCCTTTTGTTCAGCCCCCAAAGTCCATAATGAAAAACTTGCAGAGGGACATTAAGAACTGCCAGTCACTTGCTGCAATGCCTGGGGAAAAAGTGTCAGGTGCTCACTTTTATTTGTCTTTTAGGAGTGGAAGAAGTTACATGAAATGTGTATATTCTCCTTTGCAACCAAGTGATAATAGTTATCTGATACATAACACATTCAAATCCCAGGCCAAACTGTGCTCACATTTTCTGATGGAAGTAGTTACCTGGGAGAAAAGTAAGGCTCTCACAATTTGACCTTCTGATTAAAAAGACAAGATTAAGATACTTATCAAAATTGGTTAGCAAAGTTACAGACCTCTCTTCTTGCTGCAGCCTTCCTGAAGTCCAGTGTAACAAAAGACAGATTTGGTTTAAGACATTGGCTGCAACCTTTAGTGTGCCTGTTAGAGCTGTGTAGGTTGAGTGGAGAGTCTATTCATCTGTGGGCTGAGCTGAAACCAAAAAGGACACATGGGAAGAAAGCCAAGCACCCTGACCCTCTAAAGGAGAGAGCTCGTTCCTGCTCTCATGACTGTGAAGCTCCTGGGGTCTCACATTGCAACTTGTCAGAGTCATCTTCATCTCTACTCGTATTTTTCTCTCCGCACTTACAGGCACAATTTCAGGAACTTATGGACAATCTAAGCTTCTGCACGCAGTAAAATTCCACCTCTTATTATCCAGGTATCCAAATCCATGCAAGTGTGTATATCTGCATATATACACAAAACCTCTAGCAACGTTACTCAACTTGAAAAAACAAACAACCCAAATGCCCAGTTTTTCCATCCCTTCCGCGACTTGATGCATCCAGCTGATCTTTCATGGAAAACATTTGTAAGTCGCTTAACCCCATCTGGAGATAAAAACAACAGAACAAAAAAACAGAACAAAAAGCCATCCCTTCATCCCTGCTTGCCAGTGTAACTTCTGCAACACAAGGTTTGCTCTGTTGATATAGGTGATCAGCAAATCCTTCTCACCAGTGAAAAGCCAAACCTTCAGCAATTATCTGGGCAAGTTCTTGGCTACTAAAGCAACAGCTTATGCTTGCTGATGTTGAGCCACCTGCTCCTTTCTGGAAAAGTCAACAGCTATCCTAGCTCTGAAGCTTTTCTTCTAAAAATGGGAAGAAACCCAGAAGAATCCAACTGACCCAGTTCATGGATTTGAGCATGTCATCAGTACCAGGTGACCTTGTACAGTGGTAAAAATCTCTCTTGGACCTTGTCAGTACAGAATATGCTGCTTATCATTTGGAGTCTGCTGTCTCCCTCTATTTTTCTCTTTAAAAATGAAGTATAATGTAAGTTAAGCTGAAGTTCAGAAATGCATATATTTTACTTAAAAACATTCATCTGTTCAAAATTCAAAATAAACTTTATGGGATACAACAGTTCGTTGTTTTTTTTTTAAATAACATTTCATTCAAACTGTATATAATTAATTGAAGTATTCGTACAGCAAACAATGGTTAATCCTTGAAAACCTGTAGAAAAAGATTTTCACACACACACACACAAAAAAAAGGAGAAACAAAATTGAGGTGTCACACTCACACACATTCACCCAAGCGCACACACACGTCCACACACACAGGCTGCAGCAAAAGCAGAACATTGTAGGCCCAAAAGGAAAATGATGACTGATTGTTCTATCCAAAAGTCCAGGTAGCTCAGGAAAAAAACCAAAACAACCAACCCAAAAAACCAAAACAACCCCCCAAGAGTCCTCTGAGTAAAGAAACTACCTCAAGAAAATTCTCAAGTGCACTGGAGACCTGATCATTTAAACTGTTTCTGCAAAGCAGCTCCCTGCACCTGAGAAAAATGCAGCCCAAGGTGACTTGTGCAAATATAAGGAGTCAGGAGTATCTCCTGCTGTTCCTTAAGTAGACATGAGGGGTGTCCATAGATTCATTCAGTCTTTGATCATGCAAGATACTGCTGGAGTGCTGTCTTCGCCCTGCAATCAAGGAACAGCCTGGTCATTACTGAGGTTTTCAACAGCTTCACATACAAGACAATGTCACAGAATCACAGAATTGTCCTGGTTGGAAAAGACCTGAGAAAACCAAGCCCAACCACCACCACAAAATACCCCAACAACCCAAAAAACCCACAAAAAAACACCAAAAAACACCCCATGCCCACTGGAGCATGTCCTGAAGGGCCAGATCTACATGATTCTTGAATCCCTCCAGGGATGGTGACTCCCTGGGCAGCCTGTCCTAGTGCCTGACCACTCTTCCAGTAAAGAAACTCTTCCTACTATGTGTATGTCTAAAGAACACGGAAATATCTTTCACAAAATCAAGAAACCCAAATTTAATGCATTTTCAAACACTGCACAGTTTGAGCTCTTCCAAAAATCAAATCTTCTCCTACAGTTCATGAAAGTTCACAACGTTAGGTGCAAAGGTTTGACCAATAAAACACGAACTGCAATTAGCTATTTTGGTGACATGTTTGTGATGACCTGGGTACATTCTGTGATACAAATGTAAAAACTTACTGTGGAGCTTAATTAATTTAAAGGAATTTGAGATGAACTACACTGGTGTTCCTGTATTATCTTTCTAATTCACAGTGTTATCTGATGGTTTCTCAGTGTTCCAAGTCCTCTGGAACATCATTAGTGGTCCAGAGTTCACACCAATATCTCACTGATTGATACTCAGATTTCAGAGAGGACCCTCCACTGGTTTAGAAGATCTTTAGTGCAGTTATTTCATCATTCAGTAAAATTTGTTTCTCCTGAGCAATATAAAACCTGCTCTTTAAAGAAGTGTTCATCACAATTTATACCTGATAAAACTCAGTGTAGTGATAGCTTTTCTAAGCAGTTCTCCTATCATCAAAAGATTTAAAAAAAAAATACACTTAAAATAAAAAGCAAATATTTCCTTCTCATCTTTCCTGGATTTCCCTTGATACTCACTTGTCACACAGATTGGGATCTGATGACTGACTCAATTTATGTAGAATATCCACTATTCCCATATCTCGTAGTTTATCCTGGCGTTCCTGGGAACCTGCAACAATAACCACATTCTTGGGAATGTCACCAAAAATAAATGCCTTCAGACAGAGGAAAGGAACAGCAGTGGAAACCAGCTTAATGGAGGCAGGCAGGTCAGTTAGAAGACAGCAAGGAGAAAACTTTTGTGCTCTGTGTGCATTTGCTTAAAGAGAATAAAGTTTGGAAGGCAATAAACTATATATTTTATCCTAAAGTAAGAAGCCTGATTTCAGCTGCTTTATTCTCCTCTCACTGATTTGGATGCAGATGACACTCAGCTGGAGGTGTGGTTTGGGGTTTGCAGCACCCTGTAAGGCCAGTGTCACCAGCAGAAGGCCACCAGGAGCACAGCCAGGTGGTGCCACCCACTGAGTGAAGCTCTGTGATCCCACAGATGTGGAGTAACTTACACAGTGGAGGAAAAAGAAAAAGCCCCAAACCAAGTAGAGACAATGATTTATTTGCTGAAAAGCAGCCTGGTCAACTTGAGGGTCTGTAATCCAGCCATCTGAAAGTCCTCCTCCCAATCCACCATCCCTCAAAGCAGAACACCTCTCACCATCCCTTTCCTTGCCACTTTTCCAGCTCCTCACTGCTGCCTCCACCTGCCCTCTCCACCCTCCAACACACACACTTTTCTGTGCAGCAGAGTAATTCAGCTCCCTCCTGGGCACCCCCCGATGCTCCAGTTCATGACTCTCCTTACCCAAGGTCTTCCCCATTCCTTCCAGTTCCACCCACAAGTCCTTTGATGGGTTTCAGAGCCTCCATCACCCACCCAATCCATGGTGGCGAACACTTCTTAGCAATAAACCCCTTTTCTAACCTACTTCTCTTCCCCAGTGAGCGTGTTCCCTCCAACAGTTTCCACAACCTCCTTAAGACTTGGAAGGTCACTTACTAGGATTCTCATTGTTTTCAGATTTCACAGAAAAGCTACAGGTGGAAACCTGTTGACTCTCATCAACTCCTATTTATTGACACACTCTTACTGTGTCTCCCCTTCCTGCCCCAGAAGAGCTCCCTACACCTTCCTCAATGTCCTCCTGACCACTCACTTATCCTTAAAACTTGAAGAAGGTGGATTTAGATTAGACATGAGGAGGAAATTCTTTAGTGTGAGGGTGGTAAGACACTGGAACAGGGAAGCTGTGGAAGTCCCCCATCAAGGGCAGGTTGGATGGGGCTTGGAACAACCTGGTCTGGTGGGAGGTGTCCCTGCCCATGCAGGGGGCTGGATCTAGATGGTCTTCAAGTTCCCTTCCAACCCAAACCAGTCTGGGATTCTATGATCCCATGTCACATGACGTCTCCCCTGACACTTTGGATCCCACTGTGCACTGAAAATATCCATCACTCTGCAACATCAGCCTTTTGGTCAGGACAGTGACTTGTACAGGCATCACTAATGAGGCTTTCTTACCTTCTTCTTCATTCCATATGAGATTTGATATACAGAACATGGCAGCAAGCTGAAGTTTAGCATTTGAGTGACTCTAAATACAGAAAAATAGTACTCAAGTTTAGAAGAAGAAATTCAGAAATTCTCAGGCTTACATTTTGCCATTCATCCTGTAATAAATAATGTAGCCAAGCTGGGACTAATTCTTATCTACAACTGCTCTCAGAGATAGAGCCTTAGCACAAGGCCCTTGAGAAGAATTCAATCACTTAATTTCTTATTTCTTGAGGTCTACAAGAAATGCCTTTTCCAAGACCATGAAACATTTTCCATGTAGATTTGTTACAGGTATTGCTGTAACATTTCTTTTAATCAGGTCCTCAGCACAGCTCTGCCACATGGAGCTGCACTACTCAGCACCTTCCTTACACACAAGTGGGTACGTGGAAGTTAAGTGAGTGTCCAAGGGCAGGCTGGATGGGGCTTGGAGCAACCTGGGCTGGTGGGAGGTGTCCCTGCCCATGCAGGGGTTGGAAGCAGATGATCTTTAAGGTCCCTTCCCACCCAAACCAGTCTGTGATACTGAATACTTTACATCACAAAATGCTAACGTAACCTCTTTTCATTGCTGCAAAAGACCAACAGAAACCCTTTAACAGAAACCACCCTTACCATGTAGTATTTGATTTTCTGCAGGATGTCATCGTTGGTCATAATCAGCTCCTTTGCTGTCGTTCCATCTGCTATATTGGCAAGTATACACAGTGTCTGAAAGACAAAAATGTCATTTGGTCACAGATCCCATCCCATGATTTAAACTATTTCCCTGACAGCTCTGAACTCATGACAAACAATTTCTTTAATTAGTTTTATTATCTTTAATCTGGAGTTTCCAGCTTGCTTCCATCTGGGGCCAATGCCAAAGAAGGAGCAGCTGTGGATGAACGGCCCTGGCACAAAACCAGCCATTTGGAAATAAAAAGCAACGTTCATTAATTCATTGCAATGAGTAAAATTTTAAGTCTCTCATGGAAATATGCAGCATATAGAAAAGATTAAATACACTGGACAATAAAGCAGTCTATTCTGTATCAGTGTTAGGGAAAAAAAAACATATCCATATAGTTCTTCAGGCCAGGAAAAAGAAAGATGGAGAGAGGCCCCACCTGCTGATCTAGCAGACTAATCATTTGTTCTCACAGGCCTAATCACACATCTTGACTTGAAGAAATAACTCAAACTACTAATGCATCTGATTATTTCTTGCAAATTACAGAAGCTATTCTACAGAATAACCTTGAAACACCCAGGGCCATTCTGGCACTATGTGCACATGGTATTAAGACATGCACAGGCACCTTTCCTGCTTCTCAGGAGGCACCAGGAGGTGTCCACCGGTTCCTTCCCTTAACCACCTTTCCTGGACATATTGGAATGATTACAGAAGAACATGGGAGAATTATCAGCACTTGTCTAAGCTGCACTGCATTCACGTCAGCAGTTGCAGATTCATTACTTCCAAGCTGCTAATTACATCCTGATGAGCCAGACAGGGAGAGATAAGCACTGTGCTGCTACAAGCAGGGGCTGGTGTGTGCAGCCAGGCAGCACTGGATGTCAAGACTGACTCTGAAATAGAAGTGACCTGCTCCTCATACCACAGGGACAAGGAGAATGCTCTGTGTTTAAGGGGACAGAAAAACACCCCAAATCCAACAGGCCACAATCCACCCTGACCTGCTGGTCCTTTCCAAGAGCATGTCTCAGTACACTGATTCTCCTCCAAAATAATATGGAGAGGTAATTAACCCTCTGTGTAATGAAGGCCTTTCTGTCACCAGAGCTTTATCAGGAAGAACTATTTAGACAGAGGCAACTGGCTAATTATCAGCTGTTCCAGAACCATGGCATCATTAGACTTGCCATCTAGGGGGCAATGAAGGGTCTTGAGGATAAGTCTTACGAGGAGTGGCTGAAGGATCTGGGGTCAGTTAGTCTGGAGACAAGGAAGCTGAGGGGAGACCTTCTCACTCTCTGCAACCCCTTGAAGGGAGCTGTAGAGGCAAGTGCCAGTCTCTTCTCACAAGTAACAAGCAATAGGACTCGAGTTGTACCAGGGGAGGTTTAGGCTTGATATTAGGAAAAAATTCTTCTCAGGAAGGGTTGTGAAGCACTTGAACAGGCTGCCCTGGGAAGTGGTGGAGTCACCATCCCTGGCTGTGTTTAGAAGTTATGTAGATGTGGTGCTGAGGGACGTGGTTTAGCAGTGGACTTGGTAGACCTGGGTTAATGGTTGGCCTTTATGATCTTAAAGGTCTTTTCCAACCTAAACAGTTCTATGATACTATTGACACTTTTTGGATTTTTATGTTAATTTTGCACTTAAATAGCCTGTTTGCTTTCAGGCCATCCTTCACTGAGATTTAGACCAGTCTGGATTTAGCTGTACTTTTACACTCCTTTGCCATGCTGCTTGCTACCAACATCCATCCTAAGCCCAAGCAATCCTCTGGGATCTCCCACAGCTTCTCACTGCCCCCATTCATCACCACATGCTCCCTATGAGGAAGAACCAAGATTGTCCAAATGACTGTCTTGTCTGTCACAAGAATTAATTGGCCAAATTCTCCCCATCTAGCCTCTTGCTTTAGCAGGAATCCCTTTATGCTGCCACCAAGCCAGGGTGCTTTTACCTACTGGCCATCTCCTCTTTCCTTCTCCTTTCCTCTCACATATTGTTTTCCTTAAGCTCTAACTTGCCAGGGCATGTCCCTCCCCACTTCCTCCTGGGCTGAACCAGGATGCTCCTTCCCCTCTAGTGCCTCTGCTCTAACTGGTGCTGGCTTCTGCACCAGCAGCTGGGTTCCCACACCTCCCAGCAGAGCTGGCATTGCTGCCAGCAAGGTGGTGGTGGTGGATCCTGCATTACTGACTGTTCTATGGCTGCTAGAGGAGCAAATGACCATGACACCTTCCCCAGAGTGAAACACTGGCTTCTTCCTCTTCCCTTGTTCCTACTGTCCCCTTTCTGCCATACAATTGCCTTTAGCTCCTCTCCCCTCTCTTTACCAAACCTAAATTTAAAAAATACTATAAATTCAATTAATTTGTAAGAAACCATCAGAAAGAAGAGCATTCTTACAGGCATTGAAGTTATTAGTCTGACCGATCTCAGCAAAATATTCACAGCACATCACAATCCCAAACAAAAATCACATGTTGAGTAAGCATTCTTAGCTCTTTCTTTAATTTTATTCTGCCAAGATAATATGAAATTAAAAAAAGGTACCTGCTCTTTGACTTCTATATTGTGCTCCCCTTCCAGAATGAGGGTCACTGCTTGCATGATTTGCTTCCCATGAGTGCTCATTATATGGTCTATGTGCTGCCAAAGCAATGAGGAAACACAGTCAGTGTGACCATCCCGACAAAGAAGAGCCATTCCTACTTGAATTGCTCTAAGAGTATCAACATTGCACAAAGAGCCCAGCTCCTGGCCAGGCCTCTCAGAACCAAGAGCTTCTCACAGCAGAAACACTTCACAATACTCCTCTTCACATGACACCTGCTCTTGTTTGAGAGCACCATGTGGGCCTTGGCTCTGATTTCACTGAAGCCTGTAGGGAAGACACTGGTTTCCCAGCTGCACAGAGGCCAGTCTGAAGACTGAATCTTGCTGAAGCCCTGGGCACGGTGCTGCAGTCGGAACCACTTCTGTTCTGATAACAGGGGGATAAGCAGAGCAGGAAACTGAGGTTTCACATCTGGTATTTCCTGCTCTCGCTGCAGCGCTGGGACCAGGTCTGACAGCGGCTCAGAAGCATGAGAAGGTTCAGGGAAATAAACCCTGTGCACTGCTTATCCTCTAGGAAAACCAGCTCCAGTTAAGAGATTTACAGGTCATTTGATCAGACTGTACTAGAAAAAAAAAATTCAGAAAAGGAAGAAACTAGATCTATTGGATAAACTGATACCAAAACTCAGGAGTGATAGCAAACAGCCACCAAGCATTACCAGCTCATGGGATACTACATGTTTTGAAGACATGGTGGATTCTTGCAGAACTTCTTAAAATTGCTAAAACCAAGATTTGATTCAAAAGCTGCTGGATGAGTTATTCTGGAGTGAGTTTTGGGTAAGAAATGAGAATGGTTGGTTCTGGCTCTAAAACACACTGCACAAAGTAGGTGAAGCTGGGATGCATTTCAGATGAAGAACACCCTAAGTGATAATGAGACTCCTGCTCTCAAGAGCTCAGGGTGAATTTAGTGAATGACTGGTTATTAAAAATCTTTTCACGTTAAGACAGAGCTAATTTTCTATGAAGCTTATTGAGACTCAACAAGTACAAATATCAGAAGACTTTTTGCAGTGACCTTTTTATGGTAGAAAGGCAGCATGTGTTAAGTGCACGGTAGAGGCTTTTTCTCCCCACAAAAATGTTGGCTTGCCAAATGTTTGCTGCATGTTTTCCCTCTGTTCTTCCCAGGGGATTTACCCCTTTCTTTTCCTCCACCAATATCTCTTTCTCCCTGTCAAAAACAATTAACTGGCTTACATTTTTAAAACCATTTTATTTCAGTGTGTAAAATGAACACATGCATTTGTCAGTGCACAGTGCCACAGCCAAATTCAAAAAGCCAGCACTATCTATCTAGTTGGCAAAGAACAGAAATATTCCAGGTGTCAAGAGAGAAGAAACACAGGTATCCTTAAGGGATGTATCTCTCCACACACTGACAGCAGTGCAACCCTCTAAAGGTTGCTTTGGATAAGTTTCACAGAAAAGACTGGTAGGCAAAAGCTAAATGCAACAAAATCAAGCATGAAATGCAAGTGTCTAGCTCTGTATTTGGTAGTAACTGCAAAGTTTCAGTGGATGTAGAGAATTCTTTTAGTGTTTTTCTCAAACCAATTTGTACACTTGGCTACATAAACTGGGTAAATCCAAAGGCCTCAGTTTTTGCAATATAGCAAACATTAACCTTAACAGAAAAATAAGTTCTCTCACAACAAAGATGAAGAACTGGTACTGTCTGTGTTTGAGCAGTTTTCAGAAGGGCTGTTTGCAGGTCTACTTACTGGGCGAGTGGACAGAAGGTTCCTGAGCAGTCCCAAGGTTTTCATCAGAACATTGACATCAGAATCAGAAAGCAACTGGAATAACTGCTCTGTGCTCAGACCTCGTAAGATGTCTGACTTGATCTTCTGTTCTGCTTGAAACGCCATATTCTGAAAGACAGACATTTTTGGCTTGAGTTTTTTACCTAAAACTTGGGCTCTTATACATCCTTGTTAAAATTCATGTGGCAAAGGTTATAATTTACGAGGAACTGCTACAGAGTGGATTAAATTTCCAGAGTCTTACAGCTGACCTGGCTGTCACCTGCTTTTCCCTGCCCCCTGGCACCACTCGGCTGTGTCCCTGAGGGACCTTGGGAACCAAACTGGTATCAGAATCAGAGAGCTCATTTTACTTTATGGACTGATTGATGAAGTGTTCCAGCCTGGTGCTGTTTTCCTTCTGTAGTGATGTGGAAAGGTCAGCCAGATTTCAGCTGCGTCATTTGTGTAACAACTGACAAGGCAAGTTACAGCCAGGAACCCTGTAAGACTGAAATCACAAGGGATGTTTCTTCAGGGTGTTCTACTCACCATTAAAGCCCAAATGCCATTCACTCTCAAGGCAAGATTTTCACTCTGTGTTAAACTACATAGAAGTTCTATGGCTCCTGATTCTAAAATAGGCTAAAATGAAAAGGGGAAAAAAAACAAACAAACATTTAAAACTCTAATCAGACATACATTCAAATGTAATTATAAGGCAAAAAAGTCTTGCATATATCTGACTCTTGAGTCTACATGTCCAGTCCACTCAGATGAACTGGCCAACTTGATGAGCATCAAAAGGTGGGTTTTTATGAAAAATCTCAGGTCAAGACAGTTTTATTCTCAGGGGTATCCATGTATGTGTCTACATACACATGTGCATGTGTACATACAGGCACATACAGCTGTGACACTGTACACACATCTGCCACCCTCACACAAGCAAATAGCTGTTCCCCAACAACTCTCAGCTGAGCACTGCTCTCTAAAAAGAGTCCTTCAGCAATCACATCTTTCTGGGTATCAAGTGAGACATAAAGAACTCTTTAAAAGAGGTTAAGGACCATGAAAGCTGCTCCATTTATTTTCTGGCATTTAATCTTTGTGTTAGTAACCAGGCCAAACTAAAATCCAACAGAAAAACCTTATTATACTAAAAGAAAACTGAAATCTGTCCTTAAAGATCATATTGAAATGCAAAACCCTGCAGTATCACATCTTTACATGACAGAAAAAATATCAACACAAGCACCTTTTCTTTCACACTGATTAAAGAAATAAAAGGTAAGGTGGGCACAACTGCTTCCCACCAAATGTGAGGTACAAGTTTGATCTAATACTTGAAGAGCTCACGTTAAAAGGATTAATCCAATGACTCCTGCTGCACTAGTTTGTAAGGTGTTCCTTTCCTCCAGAAGTTACTGCTTCAAAAGCAGTGAATAACTGAACATATCTGAGCTTTAGGGAAGTTTTGTGGTTTTTAACCTTCTCGAGCTGAAACCATCAGAAAACACGTATGGAAAAGTCTGCACTTGGTAGCAGCAGGATGGTCTCACCAGTGGCTGCACAAACAGAACAGAAGCAGCAGCTAGTGTCAAAGCTCACCTGGCCCCAGGCACTTGTGCACCACAACAACCTGCCAGGATCTCACCCCAGGGCTGAGATGCTGGCTGGCTCAGAGGGACTTCCCATAACTGTAACATTTCAAACCTGGGTTTCACTCAGCTTTTACAGGGTAAAATGCAGATTCACTTCAGCTTTGTTTATTTCACAGAATGGTCACAGTTAGAAGGAACCTCTAGGGATCATCCAGTCCAACCCCCTGCCAGAGCAGGATCCCCTACAGCAGATCCCACAGGAACACATCCAGGTGGGGCTGGAATGTCTGCAGGGATGGAGACTCCACAGCCTCCCTGGGCAGCCTGTCCCAGGGCTCTGTCACCCTCCCAGGCAAGAAGCTTTTCCTCATGTTGAACTTGACCCTCCTGAGCTCCAGTTTGTGCCCCTTGCCCCTTGTCCTGTCCCTGGACACCCCTGAGCAAAGTCTGGCCCATCCTCCTGCCACCCCCTGCAGATATTGATCAGCACTGATCAGATCCCCCCTCAGCCTCCTTTTCTCCAGCTGAGCAGCCCCAGCTCTCCCAGCCTTTCCTCACAGGCAGATGCTCCAGCCCTTTCAGCATCTCAGTGCCCTGTGCTGGACTCTCTCCAGTACCTCCTTGTCCTTCTGGAACTGGACAGCCCAGAACTGCCCTCAGTGCTCCAGGTGAGGCTTCCCCAGGGCAGTGCAGAGGGGGAGGAGAATCACCCTAGCCCTGCTGACAACACTCTTCTTAAGGCCCCCAGGATGGCATTGGCCTCAGGGCTGCCAGGGCACACTGCTGGCTCATGGTCACCCTGTTGTCCACCAGGACTCCCAGGTCTTTTTCCCCAGAGCTGCTTTCCAGCAGGTCACCCCCTAACCTGTACTGGTACATGGGGTTGTTCCTCCCTAGATGGTCTATACACTTGCCCTTGTTGTCCCACTTCCATGAAGCACTGATGCGTGTGCCTGATCTGCATGGAAGGGACATGGCAGCACTGAAGAGCAGATGTCCTGTTCTGTTCATTCAAGAACAATAAAATCCACAAGACTGCCATTATTTTCAAGATTACACCAGTAATTCTCTAAAACAATGGATCACGTTGCCAATTATCAGGTTTTCTTCTTGCTTATGAATTTTTCACAAAGTTTTCCAAGTAAAAAACTCCAAAATTTTATACCTAGTTCTTCAGAGACTATAAAACTATATTTGTCACAGCACTGTAAACAGATCATTTTTTTTATTCACAAGCCATCAGTGATACTTTTTGTCTAACACCACAGCTCTGTGCTTCACAAGCAGTGACTGCCCATTAAGATACATTCATGCTTATTCAACCACTGTACAATGGAACTTTTATCTATTACCTCTTCTTGTTTCTGGATAACTACTCACCTCCTTGCCACCAGGACTCCCAGGTCTTTTTCCCCAGAGCTGCTTTCCAGCAGGTCACCCCCTAACCTGTACTGGTACATGGGGTTGTTCCTCCCTAGATGGTCTATACACTTGCCCTTGTTGTCCCACTTCCATGAAGCACTGATGCGTGTGCCTGATCTGCATGGAAGGGACATGGCAGCACTGAAGAGCAGATGTCCTGTTCTGTTCATTCAAGAACAATAAAATCCACAAGACTGCCATTATTTTCAAGATTACACCAGTAATTCTCTAAAACAATGGATCACGTTGCCAATTATCAGGTTTTCTTCTTGCTTATGAATTTTTCACAAAGTTTTCCAAGTAAAAAACTCCAAAATTTTATACCTAGTTCTTCAGAGACTATAAAACTATATTTGTCACAGCACTGTAAACAGATCATTTTTTTTATTCACAAGCCATCAGTGATACTTTTTGTCTAACACCACAGCTCTGTGCTTCACAAGCAGTGACTGCCCATTAAGATACATTCATGCTTATTCAACCACTGTACAATGGAACTTTTATCTATTACCTCTTCTTGTTTCTGGATAACTACTCACCTCCTTGCTTGGAGAGAATTCCAGAAGAAGATTGCATAGTGTGGAAGATGCTACTATGAGAATTTCATTGGGAGCATTCTGTAAAACCTGCAGGCACAAAGGGGAGAGTGAAGAACCTCTGTCAGCTCATAGAAGGAAGGGATCATTGCAGTGGAACATCTGCAATGATGCTGCACTTTGATATCCCACACTTGAGGAGATGCTTTGGTGCTTGCAGAACAGATCCTGTGCTTGTTCAACATCACCCAACTAGCTGAGCAATGCAAAGGTATTTCACACCCAAGCCACACTGGAGAGCTTTCAGGTCCAACATAAAAGCCATTAGTGGGAACAGACCCCTGCTTAGCAGAGCAGATGTGTGGGCAGTTGTCACTGAGCTCTGCAGCCATCCCCTCAGCAGAGCAGGCTGTGTCCTGCAGGAAACCTCTGCCTCCTTGCTTACAGAACAGTGGAGAAAGCTCCAGGAGGAGCCTCCTCAACACTTCTGTACCTCGTGCAAAGCACAAACCAGCAAATTTCCTTCTGAGCATCCCTACAGAAAAGCAAGCAGCTACACTTTCTGTTCTCTGTGCCTGGATCTCCAGCAGGACCAACCCACACCAGTCTGAGCATTCGCCCTGCCTGTCCTGAGAAAACTCCTGTGAGGAAACAGGCACAGAGGATACAACTGTTCCTCCAACAAGGAAAGGAAGCTCAGAGGGGCTGTTCTGCACCACCTTTTGTTTCAGAGCAGTGGTGACCTATAACTCACACACTCTGATCTCATTTAGTCTTGAAGATAATTGCATTATATTAAAATGTGTCTTTTTAAAGGCCTTGCTGAAGCTCCCTGGCTTCAGTTTTACAATCTACAGTGACGTCTAAAGGGTAACAGAATTACAGGAGAAAACACAGATCTATATTCTCTAGTAGGGCTTACAGACCAAGTCTGAACTGTGCCACCAAGTCTGAGCCTGAAACTAAAGGAGATACAGTCCTCCTAGTGCCTTGTGTAAACATTAGGGATAACTTCTCATCACTCAAAAAAACCCACAAACCACCAGAACACAAAAATGGAAATTAACCAACCAAAAGCCAGGCATGGACCACAGTCCCCTCTGCTGCTGCCTGGCTTTTGTTGATTCCTGACTCTCTTAGGAGAAAGTCATGGAATTTGGGTTTCAAGGTACTTCTATTATGATTCAACAGAAAAGCAAACTGAACAGCCACCCCCCCC
>NW_009952570.1:837857-893623 GCF_000747805.2 Chaetura pelagica
CCCTTCCCAGACCCCTCACAGACCCTGCCGAGACACCCCGAGAACTCTACCAGACCCCCCCCTTTAACAGAACACTTCAGTAATCACGGCCTGACTTCTCTTTACTTACCTTCATTAAAGGTTTCCATACAGCATGATCCTGAAAACTTGTCCTGAGCTGCTGTACAGAACGGGACAAACTGTGCAAACATCTGTAACAGGAAAGAAACCTTCACTGTGAAACACACACACATCCACTGCTGCAACACACATTCTGCTCCTTCAGAGATTCAGCTGGGCAATTAAGTAACAAACTGTAAACAGCAGAGAGAAGACACTGTACTAGTCCAGGATAACTCCCCCTTCTCCCCTAATACATTTACCAACAGTAGAAATTACTTCAGATTAGCTTTTGAAAAATTAGCAAACATTCTAACAAGAGCATTCTACCAGAGCTTTGCCAAGACAGAAGTGTTGGTATGAACCAGAAGAGCCTCCTACCTGACTGCAGCTAATCGCACCTTGATACTAGACTCAGACAAGCCGTTCACAATCCGATCCATCATGTTTTCAGTCTCAATGATCTGCAGCAAAAAGGAGTTCATGTTACACGGATCAAACAGGGACACTGATGGGCTGATGTAGCATTTTGAATATTGCATATAAAAAACTGTAGCTAAAACCAGGAAGCCACATTCTCTTCCCAGATTAGGTGAAAAGCAGCATGTGTCTGCACGCAATTTAGAAACAGCATCTACATTCTGAGCTCCACTACTGCTTCGGAAGTTATTTTCATTCATCATCAAGGAACGATATATATATATATGAATATATATGAATTACCCTTAATGTCATCTTAAAACAAAAGGAGTACGTTTGAGTGCTCCTTTTGTGTACAAACTACAGATTATAGACGTGCTGAGGAGCTTTCTGGAAAGTAAAATGGCCTGGCAGTTGATCTGTCATGTGCAGACATGGGCAGCACAAGCACTGAAGACTAGGATAAAAGGAAATTAACACCAAGATGAAAGATGGTTCTTGTATCACCATTTTGTCATGTTCAAACCCAACATTTATTAAAAGCAATGCTTTGATATGTAAAAGAATCATCCTCACTACTAACTAAAGAAGTTCATCCTACAACAACACAGAAGTTTATGGGTTTTAATTGTGTGGATACTGCATGGTTCCCTACTGCCAAACCTTCCTCCTAGTTGTCTTTTCAACCCGGATTTCCTGCCTCCTTCCTGTGCAAACCTTTATTCCTTCTAGTTTTCCCCTTTAACCAGCAAATAAACACAGAAAATTCTGCCTCCTGTACTTGCCACATTTGCCATAGCAACTCCTCGTTTAATTTTTAAAAACTTTGCTTTTAATCACTGTTTAAATTCCCACCACTTTTTCACACAGAAATGTTTAATTACAAGAGTGCCCCAACCATCCAGTCTTCTTCCTCCCGTGATGTTTGAATAGTTTGTTCTCTTTCAAACCAACTGTTTGTTCTGACAGCACATTCTCACTTCAGAATCATGGAACAGATTTTGACTTTGCTTCCCAACATGATTAATTGTCCAGAGTTTATTTTTGAAAAAAACACTTGTTTTGTAATAAGATACAGGACAACAGAGGTATATTCTGTCCCTCAGAACATAGGTTTCAGGAGTTAGACATATGTCACAACAATATAGATTCCTGCACAGCTTATGAGTAGCAAGGACCACAGCACATTGGAGACCTTCTTGCTCTTTGGTGAAAGGAGACTGGAGCCAGGAGGGTCAGCCTCTTCTCTCAAGTAACAAGTGATAGAACAAGAGGAAATGGGGTCAATTGTGCCAGAGGAGCTTCAGATTAGATATCAGGAGACACTTCTTCCCTGAAAGGGCTATCAAACATGAACAGCCTGCCCAGGGAGAAGTTTGAATCACTATCCCCAGAGATGGTTTAGATGTGTAGATGTGGTGCTTGGGGACATGTTTTAGCACCAGACTGGGCAGAGTTAGGTTAATGGTTGGACTCAAATATCTTAGAGGTCTTTCCAACCAAAACGATTCTATGATTCTAGGTTGAAAGGCAAGTTCATCACCGTGAATGTTTACATAAATAAACTTTACTCTTGCATTATGTTACAGCAAAACTTTAACTTTTTGTTCAAATCCCATGCAAAGAAAGTGCAAGTTGATACTAACAGAACAGAAAGCAATCCTTCTCATTTTACACAATGGGAAAAAAAAAGGGGGGGAGCTGAGAGTGCGTAGATTCAGCCTAACTTTCAGCTCCATCTTTGCCTGAGTGCTAACATTTTTCCCAGGCTCACCTTTTTTCTGATGTCTTCATCATTTGCTCCCAGGGAGGCATAGAGCTTGAAAGCCGCCTGGCGCAGCTCGTGGGCGTGCTTCAAGTCGTGGTCCAGCTGTTGAAACAAAGCACAAGCATCAGGCACTAAAACACCACTAGTGTGATTCTTCTTTGTTGCAAAGCAGGGATTATCTTCTAGGGTTTTGTCTGCCACACTAAGGATGTCCACGTTTATCAACTGACTACAATAACTGAAGTGAAGCATGTGGTTAAAAGAAAAGAGAGAAAGATAACTTCTCTGCTGAGTTACAGGTAAGTGAACTTAAGCAAATCATGGCCAAAACACTTTTATAAAGTTAGAACTCTATCCAGACCACATTAAGGCAAAAACTGTTTTTTTCTTTACTCAACAGAAACTTGCAGAAATGAGCCAGAAGTGAAAAAATTGGGAGAGAACCAAGGGAATTTTTATCAAGAGAACTGAAGCAAAAGCAGGAAGCAAAGCTAGTCTCTAAATTCCAGGCTCTCCATCTTCAGGTGGATGTTAACTTCTGTCTTCTGCTGTGAAGGGCACACAGGAGGGTGTGGGCTGTCTAGGAGGTTTCTGAAGGTAACTTCTTAACCCAGGTGCTAGAGAGGTGAATCTGGGTGATGCACCACTGGATGGGCTAGTCAAAAATCAGGAAGAACTGCTTGGGGACGTGATGATTAATGGGAGCACTAGCGATAGAGACTATAAAATAGTGATGGTCAAGTTCCTGAGAGGTGTGAGAAAGGCACAGGGCAGAGCACAGAGCCTCGACTTCAGGGGAGCAGATGGTTGCACTCCTGCATGCTCAGCCAGAAGGAGAGAAGGCGGAGTCAAGACCCTGAGCAGCCCTCCAATACCTACAAGGAGAACATGAATCCAGATTCTTTACAGAGGTGGACAGCAAGAGGCAACAGTCAAATCAAAACAGGAGAGGTTCTGACTGGATATAAATAATAAAAATTCACTGTCAGAACAAAGTTGAACTTTGGAACAGATTGCTCAAAGAGGCTGTTTAATCGCAACTTTAGTGGCTTACAAGAGCCAGCTCTTGAGTAACCTCATCTAAGCTCAGCCCTGACCCTGCTTTGAACAGAAAACTAAGCCTTTCAAAGCTCCTCACATTCTTTCCAATGAGAATGATGCTGTGACTCTGCTTGCCCTCACAATTCTGTACCACCAAACAATCCAACAGTCGAAGCTGACACAAAAGGACAGAAAAATGCTAGTTTTAAGCATCAAAGCAGATAAATAACTGTCAAAAACTAAGCTGTATGAGTGACTGTCTCTGGTGCAGCTATATCAGAGCAGCATGTATTATATCACTGTTTAAAATATTTAAAACAGACAAGCAATCTGCTTGGCAGAGGCCTCCCTCACGGAATTTTTACCTTACAGGGTGCAATTCAAAGCATTCTTGACAGAGTCAGCACCACAGCTTCCCAGCTGACTGTTCTTACAAGATTTCTGAACACTCAGAGCAGTGTCATAATATTTAGAATTGCCCCACTCACATTTGGAACTTAAATCACATCTTTGATGCTACAGCCAAATGTCCCTAACTCCCCACTCAGCTGCTAAACTTCCTTCTGCTTTTTTAATGTTACACTGCAACTACATTTTTTCACTTTAGTTTGCATTTCTCCATAGAATTTAAGGCAGCTCTATATGCAGAATCAATCCCCTTCTACGAAGTGAGAAGTGAGTCTACCTGTTGGGCTCATTTCAGAGAAAAACTTGCTAAAAATCAGCCTCAGAAAGAGGGAAAGGGAATAGGCAATGAGTGTGGAATATCAAACCAATCTTGCTTCTGAGGCTGATTGATCCATTAGTGCTTTGTAAAGTGTATAAATAATGTGTAAAAGAAGCTCACAGATGAGAACTCCTAGTACAACACCTATGAGACTAAGTCTCCAAGTGTCTGTTAATCCAACCTCTTGGTAGTGGAGATAACCCATGAGATTAAATGCTACCCGACATCTACATGTTTTTATGCTTTAACAGAACCCTCCCTGAACTTGACATCATTAAGAAATCTGACCTAAAAATTGAAATCAATCTCTCCCCACATGGGCTGTTATCTCTCAGGAAGCTGAAATGTTCTGGCTCTTGAAGGCGAGTCTTTTAGACTTTTCAAAGGAGAAACATAACCAATAGCTCAGCCTGGGGGCTTCACTGCTATCTCTAGGAACTGCAATGAAACTTGTATGGTGAAGATACATTAAACTTTCCACAGCCCATCCTTCTTACAGGACATGGAGTCCAGACATATACAACAACTGTAGCTTAGATAACACCAATTCCAGAAAAAGCAGTTAGCAAGCAGTGGGGTGAGCTTCTTGGTCTATGGAAGACAGAGAAGAGGAATCAGGTACTGACAACCCAAAATACATCTTGAGCCAGCATTGTTACTGTTCTAAGATAGTTCCCGAAATGCAGACAAAGGGATTATGTTTAGGAAGGAGACACTGTTATTTAGTGCAGGTTTGTACAAAGCTGGGTGCTTGGTGCCTTCCCACAAATCAAGCATAGCAGATGAAATTTTTCATACTTATACAGAAAACTATAAAGTTAGTAAGTTTCCAAATCCATCCTCCTTACAGTGACTGGTTAGCTATTTACATACAGTTATAATATGGTTACATCACTATTTCTACTACCATCTTTGCACAATTTTCAAAGCTTCAGAACTGGGTAAGGACACATACCCTCTTGATATCAGTGATTGCACTCACTGAGCTGGGGTACTTGAAGTAGTCAGCAAGCATGATGATGAGGTGGTCGGTAATGCTGGCAATTCTCTGGAGCTCCACGTCAGTTTCAATCAGATAGGCCAGTGTTTCTGCTCCTTCCACTCGCTCCTCCAGCAGCCTTTCCTTACTGCACATTCGAACCAAGCACGGCAGAGTCTGAAAAGTTACCACAAACCAGTAATCTCACCATTGTTCAGCGCAGCAACATTCAGAAAGCAGCTCACCAAAAAAAACCAACCCAACAGCTAACCCAGAGCAATTCTCAACAATGTTCTTTCGATCAGTACCTTCAGACAGAAAGACTGTAGTGGTTTTAAAGACTACACACGGAGAAATGGTTCAGGCATTACTAAGTACACAGCAAGCTACTTTCAACCAGCTTCCCATGCAGTCAAAATTAGTTTTCATGAATGTCACGTTTAGAAGTGACCATGCTCAAAGTTTTGCAAAAGCTAAAACAAACAAATCCCCTCAGAACTTTTCACAGGTTTATTCTTATTACACACAAGAACCAAAAGTACCCAAGCTGCCCTCAAGTACTTGATCCCTCCTGCCCTTGTGCAATCTAGAATTGACTAAAGACAAAGCAATCAAAAAATAATCTCAGGGTCCCTTCACCCACACTGGTTGTGAGGAGTAGTACGAAGGGAGGACTACTCCTGAGAAGTATATTTGGTCAACCAGAAATGAAGCCCACTTGGAATCCAGGTCCATTCTGCCGTATGCTGACATTCTCCCCTACCTTGGTTACACTCACATGGCAACATTTTTGTCAGACCTTCTCTGCTTTAAATATTAAAACTAGTAAGATCTTTCTTTACCAGAAGCTCAATGGAAAGCACTTAACTCTGGAAAGACCAGTCCTCTAGTGGTTGGGGTTCCATCCACTCAAGCCTCCTCAAATGTAAGTATGGAATTGGATGAGGTAAAATATCAAGCTTTTGGCTCGTGTAACTCCACTGGCTTCAACAGAACTACACTAATGAAAATGCCTCCCAAATATTGTCTCTGGTTTAATTGCTGATCCCAAGTCAAACCGTGACACCGAAGTTCTGTGTTTGGGGATCCAAAATAACATTTAGCCATTGACTGTTGAAACGAACGCATAGATAAATCTCTTCTCTCCACAGGTAAGCAAGTAGAGCTACAGGACTTGCTTACATTCATTAAAAAGGAATTACCATTTAGGTTGCAAACCCTGCCCTGATCCAGTGAGCTGAAGCACTTCCTCTGTGTGTGTCTGTCACTTGGGGAGAGACCTGCAGCCTCAGCAGCTGAAAAGTGATTCTAAAAGCATAGACACACCTACAGATCTCCTGCTTCCTCGGGAAGTTCACCACAGCTCTTTGAAAGAGAAGACAGCTGCTGAGGGTTGGTAAATTCAAGCAGCCCTCAGAAATTACCTCATTCCAAAAGAGTTTTCTAGGATGCCTGACAAGTGTGTCCAAAGTTTGCTTTAAAAGCCTTCAGGCATTTCATTATCACTTACTTTTTATACTTGAGAATTCAGATCTGCACCATAGTTATTAAATACCATCAGTTTTATTTAGCAAGTTGGCATAAAGTATATTAAAAACTGGGGCTACATAAATAAAATAATGAAAGCTGAATATAAGCTCTAAAAAAAATTATATTAAGGTTGCATAAGAAGGAAAGGAAGTGGAACTTGACGTCTAAGTCACAAAGATAATGTACTTCCCAACTCTTTGCAAAGACAAATGGCCTGAATTAAGCTATTTCTTGGAATTCAAAGGCTAGACATTGAGTCACTGGATGCAAGCACCCAAGAAACACAAATCTCATACTTTTCAATTTTCAGCAGTTCCATCTGTTTAAAATTAAACAAAATGAAAGAGACATTTTAACAGTTCCACCAGATCTACAGGCCTGTACAGTGTAATTAATGCAGAGTAGGGGGCTGTATTAGAAGTGAAAGATGAAGAGCCACAAAGCACTTCTGACCTTTTCTGGCTAGCAGATGGAAGTCTGAAAATGCACTGTAAAGATGGAATACTTAATTCACATGGTATCACTGAGATGCATCAAATCATCTGAACAAAGAGTCACTTTCTTAATTAGGATTCCAAAAAAGTAATTTCCCTTCCAACCAAATCATCTATCAGCCTCCTCTGCCTTCTCCCCATCCCAACAATTTTATTTTTTTCACGTGCTACAGGTCAACTCCCTGCTCAAACTGGGCGGTGAAAATACATCAGATCATATCTACACACATCCTTGACTGTCCTCCAAACAAAAATTGGACAGCAAAGGGTCACAGTTCTCTTTAATAATGTTGGAAAACAAAAGGGAACACTGCTTTGTTTTAGTTCACCAGAGGTCAAACAACTTGTAACTGGATGTAACACAAACTCAGACACTGTGTTATCTTAAAACTATGAGCTCCTGGAGTGACCCCAGAAGAAAAGTTACCCGAGATGTTTGAACAAGAAGGCAAGATGCTGTGCCTCCCCTTTCTCCTCACTCTTTTGTTTGCTCTCACTAAAACAATGCTTAGTCCATGGCTCAAAACATTTATCTGCAGCTTCCATAAGAAAGAAAGTGCTGCTGCTGCAGTGGGCTGGCAAGCATAGCAGTTCAGAATGGCCTGCAAGGGCTGCAGCTCCCAAAGCCCCAGCCCCCCAACTCTTCTCCCCAGAGCAGAGCTCTTCTGGAACACACATGTCCTGACCAGGACAGAGCCCAGGGATTTCACATGGGGGATTTCTGAAGGGAAGACATTTCAAAAGAATACGGTTTGCAGGAGTGAGACAGGTTGAGAGCACAGAATCGTAATCCCTCAGTTTGTAGTTGTTGTAAGAAGGAAGAGCAGGGAACCAGAGCATCAATTTGGAAAAAAGCTCAGTAGAAGACCAAGGGAGCAGGATGCAGCCTGGCTCCCTCCCTTACTGCAAGACCAGATACAACCATCAACAATGAAATTAATTGCATTTTGGACTTTCTCATGTAAAAAGACAGTTGGGATGGACCTTTGTTTCAGCCAACATCTGGATTTTTCATCTGTCATCACCCAGAACGATGGATACCAAAATCCCACCAACAAAAGCAGTTGATAGGCCAGACTGGATACCATGGACATTGACGGGAAGGAATATGCTGTCTTACTCCAGTACCTTACATACAACCTACTCTTTACCCAGCATTACCAAAGAGTAGGAGCATGGGACAGCTCCTGACACCCTGGTGATAGCTGTCTGGTTTCAAATGTGAGCCTGCAGGAGCCACCAGGGGTTTGCACCACACCACAGCCAGAAGACACTCCTCAGTAGCACTTGGTGGTGAGAATGTGTTGCTTTAAGCAGTGCTCAGCTCTTCGTGGTGCCTCAGACTGCAGCACACTCTGCTCACACATACACTGATCACCTGTCTGTTCCCAAGGGGATGTGAACACCACAGAGGGGCCATGGCAGCCAGAGAGCTCCTGGGAAAGTTCCTGGGTCTCAGATCACACACCACCAAACCCAACAGTGACTGCTCTGCTGATCAGCCCTTCAATTGCCAGGCCCATTCCAAGAGCACATGTGGTCTCCATCTCAGTACAGGGGCACACATGGAGAAATAATTATTTTTTCAGGCTATTAAACTGCATTTCCTTAAGTTTGAACTATGTGTTATTCTCTAGAATGAAGGGTACTAAAAACATACTAGAAGCTTTGGAGTCTGTCTGACTGCTACAGTAATTATCAAAGAAAGCAAACATATTTTCTTACAGCAGTACTACAGTTATACTTCAATATCTCATGGAGAAACAAGCAGTGTTAGTAATTACCTGATCTCTGGCTGATGTGCTTGCTCATCAACAGCTTTTTTTTTCTAACTAGCTATACAAGTGTGACTATAAAGAAAGAGATTACATTTCTTTGGTATTTAATGAAGTCTCCCTCACTGAATTTCCTTATAAAGTTCCATCCAGTATAAAAATCAAACCCAACATTCAGCCCAGTTTCTTTAATAACAAGTTTCTCTAGCCAAATATGAAGCAGACAAACACAGCAAAACATTGTGAAACCTGATAAATCATCTGCTTGTGACAGACTCCACGTATAGATTGTGCAAGTATTCTGACTAGAGTCTTGTGAAATAAGCTACTGAAAGACAAACTGGTGCCTTGTTCATACACAGACACCAAGGCAGTAACATTGTTTTGATGTGATTTACAAACAGTTACTGAAATTATTACAAACCTCCATGGATGAGTGTTGAACTCTGGGATATGTATTTCTAAATATCGACCATGATTTTTTATTGAAAGAAATCTTCAGTGTAACAGATTTGGGGCCTCTTTTTACACGAGACAAATAAAACCAGCACAGCCCTATGTGAGGAAGACATTTGAAGGAGAACACAGTTGACCCAGCTCACCTTAAGAACGATGCAGGAATCGTCTGTCCGTATCGCTCCTGCTCTGCACATGGAAGTAAGGCTGGAACAACACAGCAAAACAAACATTCACCTGTCACTGGGTTTTAGGCACTTCAGTAAGACACTGCAGAACAACCAGCTGTACTAATGGAAGGCACTCCCCTTTGTTCTACCATTGATTTAAGTATGTTTGGTCTTACCAGGGCGGGGCACACAACCTATTCCAGGCAGATTTCTAGCACCAGACACCTCACGGGAGCTCCTGTCAGTACATGCACCACACACTGGTCAAAAAAGGTTTAACTAAACTAGATTGACCCATAATTCTCTTTTATCAACAAAAAAACCAAACCCAAAGTGAACAGCTTACATTAAGATAAAGGAGCAATCTACATAGACCTGTTGTTTGCTGCAGACATCAGGGGCCAGCACTTAAAACAATCAGGAGAGAATCAGGCCTGGCAGCTCAACAGTTTAGTCAGAAACACTTCAAGCTTTGCATCAGCCTAGGAGATGTGGTACCACTGTCCACATGTATCTGGAGATGCTCATCCACAGGCATGTCTTCACACTCTGCTGGAAGAAGCACATCCTGGCTCACAATGAATCCAGTTAAGTCTCTGAGACTGAACGAAATGAGCACTTGCTCCTTATTAGACAACAGCTTGGACAGTGGATATGACAACTCCAAGGTCTGGCACTACAATGTTGACACACAACACCAGACACAAAGGTGCTTTGTTAATTCACCTGTACATGGGCTCTGAGCTACCAGAAATGCGAAGTAGTTAGCGACCAATAAATGTAGTATAGTTTTTACATGCTCTGCTAGGAAGAAGTGGAATGAATAGTGGGATCACTGCTCTGCGTTCAGTGCAGGAACAGTCAAGTACCACGTCACAGTCAAGTACCACGTCACAGTCAAGTACCACGTCACAGTCAAGTACCACGTCACAGTCAAGTACCACGTCACAGTCAAGTACCACGTCACAGTCAAGTACCACGTCACAGTCAAGTACCACGTCACAGTCAAGTACCACGTCACAGTCAAGTACCACGTCACAGTCAAGTACCACGTCACAGTCAAGTACCACGTCACAGTCAAGTACCACGTCACAGTCAAGTACCACGTCACAGTCAAGTACCACGTCACAGTCAAGTACCACGTCACAGTCAAGTACCACGTCACAGTCAAGTACCACGTCACAGTCAAGTACCACGTCACAGTCAAGTACCACGTCACAGTCAAGTACCACGTCACAGTCAAGTACCACGTCACAGTCAAGTACCACGTCACAGTCAAGTACCACGTCACAGTCAAGTACCACGTCACAGTCAAGTACCACGTCACAGTCAAGTACCACGTCACAGTCAAGTACCACGTCACAGTCAAGTACCACGTCACAGTCAAGTACCACGTCACAGTCAAGTACCACGTCACAGTCAAGTACCACGTCACAGTCAAGTACCACGTCACAGTCAAGTACCACGTCACAGTCAAGTACCACGTCACAGTCAAGTACCACGTCACAGTCAAGTACCACGTCACAGTCAAGTACCACGTCACAGTCAAGTACCACGTCACAGTCAAGTACCACGTCACAGTCAAGTACCACGTCACAGTCAAGTACCACGTCACAGTCAAGTACCACGTCACAGTCAAGTACCACGTCACAGTCAAGTACCACGTCACAGTCAAGTACCACGTCACAGTCAAGTACCACGTCACAGTCAAGTACCACGTCACAGTCAAGTACCACGTCACAGTCAAGTACCACGTCACAGTCAAGTACCACGTCACAGTCAAGTACCACGTCACAGTCAAGTACCACGTCACAGTCAAGTACCACGTCACAGTCAAGTACCACGTCACAGTCAAGTACCACGTCACAGTCAAGTACCACGTCACAGTCAAGTACCACGTCACAGTCAAGTACCACGTCACAGTTGGGGTTAAAAAAATAACTGAATTTCAGAATGGGTGACTTGCAACTAAAATGTTTAAACCCTCAACTGGGCAGGTTAAAGGTGTACACAGGGTCAGTTACAACTGATGAGCTAAGGAGCAGTGACATGCTGCTAACCCACTGCAACCACATAGTAACATCACTGATCCTGTTCCAAACACCTGCCAAGACCTAAAATCCCATCATCACAAGTCTTTTCATAGGGTTTCTTGGAAGATCATAGAATCATAAAATGGTTTGGGTTGGAAAGGACCTTAAAGATCATCTAGTCCCAAACCCCCTGCATGGGCAGGGACACCTCCCACCAGCCCAGGGTGCTCCAAGCCCCATCCAACCTGCCCTTCAACACTGCCAGGGATGGGGCAGCCACAGCTTCCCTGGGCAACCTGGGCCAGGCTCTCGCCACCCTCATTCTAACGAATTTCCTCCTGATCTCTAACCTAAATCTCTCTTTTTTCAGTTTAAAACTGTTGCCCCTTGTCCTCTCACTACAAGCCCATGTAAAAACATAAAAGGTTAAGACTTGACTGTTGGCAGAGATCACTATAAACTTTTACTGCCCAAGTGTTGCAGCTGACAGCAGAAAATACTCATTTTCACACCTGAACAATTGGGAGGAAAGCACCTGTCTTGCACTTGCCATTTAGCCCAGCTAGACCTTATTTGCCAGACAAAGGAGCTCCATCTCAAACATGAAATGAGTTAAAGTACAATTACTGCAGGTAAAATAGGCTTGGCTTAGCTGGAAGCCATTTGGATCATTTTAGTAGAAAAGGTTATGACTCCACTTGCAGCTGCAAATCACTCTCCCAAGAGGCTTAATGCTCTTCCCTCTGTGCCAACACTGCTTATCAACTGAAGGATCTTTACTCCATTTCAATCAAGAAAATCTAAATCCACATTCCAAGGATTCTACTAATAAATCAGAGAGGAACTGCAGACTAACTGACCAAAGCTGGCAAGGCAGGAGTGAAGCCTAATTAAGAAGCAGAAAAGATAGGACCTGTGATAATTTCACCTACTACTCATTAGAAAACCAGAAAAGACAGGTAGTCTAACTTGGAATCAAGTAGGGAATGGATCTATAAAAAAAAAAGCCAGCAGCTCTTTGCAAACCCCCAGGACTGTTGTGAAACTGTGGCCTTGAGTGCCCTACCAAGGATGGCTGCCTGTGGACTAATTAGAAAACCAATCTGAAACTCAAAGATATTGATTTGTCTTCCATTTTTCTGCCATTTTCTTTTTTGCTTTTCAATAAATCATTTTCTTTCATGCTTTCAAAGGTCCACTTGAGCCCAAGCAAAAGATGGGACTGTCCTTCCCATCTGCAGCAGATCAGTCAAGAACACCAAAAGACCTGGGATCATTCATTCCAGAACAAGAAGACAGTCCAGAGCTAGAACAATCCTTTTAACTCCAACCTGCCTTCAAGACATATCAACTGTCTTGTATGTTGAGATCAATAAAAACTATTATTTCTACAATTCTCTATGTATTCTCTGAATTCTCAAAACCCACAAAAATCAATGAGAACTGAGACTGCTACAGTGCAGTTGATTTGCCTTCTTTACTAAGAGGTACCTGGCAAAGCCAGTGAAACCAGACTGCATGATCAATTGTGGCTGGAAGGGAACATGGGAGGTCCCAGGATGGACCTCCCACACAGAGTGGGATTACCTGAAACAACCCATCATAAACTGGCAACATTACAAAAGCAGCCATCCTCCCTACCCCACTTGTTCCTCACACAGAATCTCAAGACCTTGCTCCAAGACGAGCATCAGTGAAACTGTTTGGTGAACTGATCCAGAGAACTCACTGAAATCCAGGGCAAAAATAACCCACCAAAAACTAACAGAAAGATCAAACAACATATCAGTGACCAAACTCTTGAAGTTGCCATTAACTGTAGTAGTTATAGTGATGGGTATTTTTCTCTCTTTAAACTCCTGAAGTAATTTATTCCATTATTATTATACACAAAGGAAAAGGATGTTAAAAAGGCTCAATTCCCAGTTTATGAAGTGAGTTTAACCATGGTGTTGCTGTAATGAAACCTGGTCACATTTTGACACAGAGTAGAACATCATGAACACATAGAAAAATGCCCAAACCAGAAGGGAAAGTTTGATTTTAACTATCTAATGAACAATATTAATTCTGATGTATGAGCAAATGAAACCTAAAGAATAATCTATTTTAATTAAAACAGCTGGGAAGGGGGACTCTTGTCATCTTAGTGCATACAGTTCTCAACACATCACAGCCCCAGAGTCAGTTCTTTTAGCAGCAGTGCAACAGGGACATGAACTTGTACAACCTGAGGGCATCTCAGTTTTATATCTGCAAAGACACACAACTGACCATAGCCTGGTGAAAGTACAACCTATAAAATCCAAGCTACTTGTGAACACTGTAGTTCAGCTTATGAAAATCCATCTGTCTGAATACACATTCCTGACAAAAGTGCTGTCCAGCAACATTTTTTCCTGTTTATGTACAGCAAAGATTGAAGTATCTATAATTACTCCTAAGGTTTTAGATCACGTATTACTACAAGCAAAAAGAGAACAGTTAATAAGGATTAAAATGCATGCTATTTCACTCTAATTCCTCATGGAAATTACCATTTGGCTGCTGTGAGCTGCATTTCAATGGGCTTGTCCCTTTGTAACATCTTCACAAAAATTTGTGGTAACAATTCTCCATCCACTGACACTGCAAGCAATGAAAGAGAACTCCAAGTCATTCTGACTCAGCCAGGCAATTAGATGAGTGTCAAACAAGCAACAGGAACATGATACTTACCATTTACAAGAGTCATTGATACCTGTGGGTTTTCAAAGGCTAGAACTGAGAAGCATTTCAATGCCTGCATTCGAACCTGTGTAAAAATATCAATATATGAAGGATAAATGTAAATTATGACTGAAAAGTTGGTTTAATCTGCTGTATAGGCTTGTAGAAAATAATTCTGTATAATCACTAAGAAATGTAGATGATTAATAAAAAGGCAGATGGAAACATCTAGCTCACACTTGGCTTCTCAGGAAAATGTTGCCTGTTCATGCTGAAAACTGATTAGTACAGACAGAAAACAGAAGCTCATCAGTCTCACTAACAAAATATTGATGACCACCTAGTTCCTTACTGGATTTATTAAAAAACCCCAAACCAAACAAAAAGCAGCACACATGAAACCAACAAGCCCTTGGAACAGAACACCAAATTTCCCTTTGCTTTCAGTTTTCCTTCCAAAAGACACTATAAAAAATGTTCTGCATTAGGCAGATCCAAACAGACAAGCATAATTATCTCACCCATCCTCAACCAACCAGCTAACAGCCTACTTTCCATAAAATAAAAGTGGCATGATAACATATTAGATAGTTTGTATTAGGTACTGTAATAAAAATAACTCAAGATGTATTTGGATAGTTTGAAGTGTTTCTTATTTTCAGAATGACGACTGATACTTTCTGAAGGGGGATAAATCCATATCTTGGTCAGAAATTCCATGGAAGTTCAGCTCCTTAGAGCTCAAAGGATTTGCTTTGGACAGATCTTTAAACTATTTGCACAGCAGACAGGTGTTAGCCCTCAAAAAAACAAACCACACAGAAAAGCCTCAGAAAGCATTTAATGCACTCAAATATTGTATTAAGTCACTGACAGGAGGCTCCCAAGGTGTGCTCAGGATCTGAACTTGGGCCTTAGACTGAAGAGAGTTAGTTGAACCTCCTTGCCAGCAAGTGACAGGTAGTGTTGCTGCTATTCCCCAGAGGTGGCACTGTCAGACAGTCCAGGGTGGACTTCCGAAACACAGGAGAGAATGGAACTCCAGACTCAGGGAAGTCAGCACCAAAGTAGCTGGTGACCTTGATACATCTGATATCCATGTCTTCACAGGCATGACTTCTGTTTAGGACACTGCACATTTACTTCTCTTCAGCTTAGTTCTTTTTTCTCATTTATCGTTCAACATATTAGACCATTTTTATTGAGTTGCCAAGTGACTGTTCTCCTTTGGATCAACAACAGCCAGCTTGGTTTTAATTAATAGTGTTTTAACTTCACACAGCACTCCAAAACAATAGGTCTCATTTTGATAAAAACCCATATGGCCAGTAAAAACATGTTATTCTAGAAACACACATTATAGCTGTTTATAGTTTGAGTTCACACACAGAGACATAGGTTTGATAATCTTCATTTGTTTTCCTTTCATAATATGTATAAAGTATAGAATTATCTTAATGTCTTACTTTGTAGGAGGTGGAAACTAACAGATGTGCAATATTCTGAACAGCTCCATAGTTAAATAAGAGTGTCTGGTGATCTGGACCCTTCAAAGGAAAACAAAACACATGTAAGAGGTTTCTACCATCCACAACTTACTGTTAAGCATTAAAGGAAGGTTTACCAACATTTACTTCATAGCCATCTGGCATACCAAGTTTGTTTGTTTTTTTTAAATAAACCAGTCCAACTCTTCTTTTTACAGCATTTGCCCTTTTCCAGTAATAATTTCCACTCTTTTCTCCAACATGCAGCAAGATTAGCTTTCCCAAATGAAGAAACATGAATAGAGTTTCTATAGATGTTCAATAGATGTTTCTATCCTTTATATTAGCAACAATCAAAAGTTCCTGACTTTCTCTACAAATCATACAAAAGTTACTGATATTTTTGTCACTTATAATATTAAGCATTTTCAACACCTCTAAGTTCAGAAGAGAGGGAATTAATTCTGAAACTGTTTCCAGACAGAACATGACAGTACTTTGACAACAGGTTCACATTCTCCTCCTACAGTTTATTTTAGTTTCAAACATATTTAGCCCTAACTCTAGTCAGCCATTACCCATTTATGGACTTCAAGATCTAAGTCAGCAATGGCTGATGGGGCAATATTTTTCCAAGATTTAAAAAGCATTTGGAATGAAACACAAATACTGAATTTTGCAGTAGAAAGGTCTCAGAATTTCTGTAGTATGACCAGGCTCAATGAGGTTAGAAAAAAACAACAAGAAATCCCAATGGCATCTGCAACCTTCAGTTTTCTCTTGTGAAATCTGACCTGTGACTTACAGACATCTCTTTAGAAACAGGTTCATGACTCTAGTCACTTCTGCATTAAGGATCAGCTACATACAATTTAATTTCAACTTTTAGAATGTCACAGCATTAACCACATGCCTCGATGCTTTTTCTTGACAGATCTACAAGTGAAGAAACTATCCTCACTCCTTCTTCTTTTGTTCAAACCCAGCTGAGTTTCTGAGCACATCTATACACCCTGGTATGCACTAGTGACACTTTATTTTCACATTTGAGATAAAGCCAAAATCAGATTTTTATATTCATCATAGAATGGTGAAGGTTGGAAGGGACCTTCAAGATCATCAGGCTCCAACCCGTCTGCTGACATCTCCCACCAGACCAGGCTGCACAAGCCTCATCCACTCTGGCCTTGAACACTTCCAGGAATGGGGCTTCCACAGCTTCCCTGGGCAACCTATTCCAGTCTCACCACCCTCATGGTAAAGAATTTATTTCTAATATCTAACCTAAATCTCCCCTTTTCCAGTTTAAAACCATTACCCCTTGTCCTATCACTGGCTGCTCTGGTGAAAAGGATGTTTTAGAACATCCCCTACCTCTAAGAAAAAAAAGCATAAAATTCCTTTCAGATGTAACATATCTGGTGCTTTAAGAGATGCTTCAGCTGCTACTGCCACCAAGAGCTTTCTACCAAAAAATACAATCAAAACAGCATGGTTGAAGTAGGAAAACCACTTACATTGGCACACAGAAGTGGCTGAGGCAATGACTTAAAGCTGCAGCTATGCCAGTGTTGAAGCTGAGGAACAGATATTAAAATATGTGAAAAAATGCATACAATTAAAAGAAATCATATTGACCTAGAAAGTTGTAGTAATTTGCAAGTATTAGTGATTTTTCAATGAGATGCAGAAGGTAAATTCTGGGCAAACAGGACAACTGCATGTACAGAGGTGGCACTTGGGTGTGTTCTTAGTGTGACCATGTGTACATGAAAGTATCTGCCCTGAACCTAGGGTCCACACACATGAACAGGGACCACTCAAAATATAAAGGTGAAGAGAATATAATATAGCATTTCCAAGCAGCTCAGGCACCAATTTAATAGCAAGGCCTTCTGCTTTTTTTCATTTTGGGTCTAGTGACAGAGTCCCATGAGCCAGACCTATCACAGTGTTCTCTGCCTCCCAATGCTTCAAATTGAAAAACATACTATTTCAGGAACACAAATCACACTTCTGGCATGATGTGCCTTGGTTCAGGTGCCCACCACCAGGCCGAAGATCATATCAGAAAACTTTCTCAGATCAGAAGATGCCTTTATCACAGGTTTTATCCTGGATCTCTCCCAGATGAAAGATTTTCATTTTCAACTAGTGGTGAAATTATTTATGCAGAGATGTCACCACATTCAAATATAAGTTCCAGAACTATCTTCTCAAACTACTGATACAACCCTGTTTCCAAATACATACCTTAGCTTTTAATTTGACCATTAAGTGGTAAAACTTACCTACTCTCATCTTTTTCTCTGCCAACAAATCTACGACACAGAGAACCTTAAAAAAGTACATTCTGACTTGCATTTTAGCATAGCATGTGCATCAACCTGATTTCAGTTTCCTTATTTACTTCTATGTTGAGAGAATCTTGGCTCCCTACGTTAAGAACTGCATCTGCTCCCCCTGTAAATCAGCACTTCCCCTTGCTTAGGATGGCTCTTCTCCAGGGTCAATGTTTTTCATCAGCTAAAATTAACTCTAAAAACACAGTGAGAAGCACTCTAAGTGAACAGTAGAAGCAGAAAAGAGCAGCCACATGCTAGGAACCTGAATGGAGGATTCCCTAGCTCCAGAGAACAGGTCTGAGCTTTTCCAGGGAAAGCTGAACAGATGACAAAGAAAGAAATCTGAGAAGCCCAACCAGGGCTCTGGCAAGGAAGAGGGGAAAAAAAAGAAACATTTGGGTGCACAAGATCTGAGCTGAGAGCAGCATGTGGGACAAGGAGGTAGGAGCTATTGTATGTAACTATATTTTAACGATTAAAAAAAGAGAGAAATAAAAGCTTCAATAGTTCTTACAATTTATAGAATCACTGGGGTTGGAAGGGACCTCTGAAGATTGAGTCCAACCCCTCTGCTGCAGCAGGAACAACTGGGGCAGCTCACACAGGAACGTGCCCAGATAGGTCTTGAAAGTCTCCAGAGAAGGAGACTCCACAACCTCTCTGGGCAGCCTGTCCCAGGGCTGTCACCCTCACAGGAAAGAAGTTCCTTCTCATGTTGAGGTGGAACTTTCTGTGTTGTCACTTGGTGCCATTTCCCCTCATCCTATCACAGGCACCACTGAACAGAGACTGGCCCATTCTTGACACCCACCCTGCAGATATTTATAGACATTAATCAGGTCCCCTTTCAGTCTTCTCCTCTCCAGACCAAACAGTCCCATAGATTTACTTTCAGGTTCTTCAGAGGGTTATGAAACTGCTTTACACCTACAGTGGGGGGTAATTCATTCTCCCAGTCCCTGCTCTCACCTGCTGTGGCCTTTGTGTTGGGGCTGAAGCACTTGCCAGAGAAGACTGATGCAAAGAAGTCATTGAGAACCTCAGCCTTTTTAATATCCTGGATAGCTATGTCTCCCACTTCCTTCAGGAGAGGGCCTACGTTTCCCTTGGTTGTCCTTTTATCCCCAAGATACCTACAGAAGCTTTTCTTACTGCTCTTTACATCCCTGGTGAGATTTAATTCCATCTGGGACTTGGGTCTTCTGACCTGGACCCTGGCTGCTCAGACAACCTCTCTGTGATCCTCCCAAGGTACCTGCCCCAGCTTCCACCCTTTGGATGCTTCCTTCTGAAGTCTGAGCTTTTCTAGGACCTGCTTGCTCATCCACTCCCTGTACACACACCCTATTAAAATGCACTTATTTGCCTATTTTGCTTTACCATGGAGGAACATCTACTGACTCCAATAAACCCATCAGCAAATCCAGAGCAATTAACAGTTCAGCCATTACTGTCCTCATCTTCCTGCCACAAAAGGCAGTATCATCTTACACACATTGCATGAGGAACATGGATTCTCTTTCTTACTTTGCAGCAATGTGAGAAGATCTGACAGATGTATTCTTGCGTGTATCGAGACCTACTGAGCAGGGCCATGAGGTGGGAGATAACTGTAGCATCCTGGAAACAAGCCAGAAAATAAAAAAGGATTAACACTGTATTTCAGCACAGTTTCTTCACAATTAATTACTTAAGAGTACTCCTGCATTCAGTGTCCTCCCTTCCACTGAAACCTGTATGGACACAGGGCAAGACCATTAAAGTAGTACAGAATGGACTTCAAGACAGAAGTGACAGTTCTGAGCCAAATCCTTACGGAAAAAATAAAAGGTCAATGCAAGTTAAGTAAAAAACTTCCAGTATTTGTCCCCAACATCTTTGCTTCATGAGAAAACAATAAAAGAATGGGAAAAAAGACACAGTGACTGCAACTGTGGTCACTGAAAGCAATTAGTCCAGGAGTTGTCTCAGTATTTTCTCACTAAAATATGATTTACTTACCTCTTTGTTTCAACTCTTAAGTAGAAAAGAGCAGGGAGGGGGAACAAGGTGCCAGACTGAACCGTGCCCAGTCCATCTTGCATCCTGTAGCACTCACTTTCTAATCAATTAATGTGGGGTCATCCATTCCTTCAAGTAAAGCATACCCTATTGACTCTATTAGTTTCACAGAGAATTCCAAACAAATCAGCAAAAGAAAACCATTATGAAGTTCCTCCCTTCTGAAAACACACCCAGTTACTTAAGTTCTGTGCCAAGATCCAAATCACATTTTAAAGCTTTCAGGTGCTTTTACCAGTACACATTAGTGGCAGTAAGTGCAGTGATAGTAAAAGAAACACTGGTTGTTTTACTTTGCAAAGGTGATAAGCTAAATTACTTCCATGAGATAAAGGGTGCTGAACAAAGGAGATGAAAGACTGAATGAGTCTCCCTTTCCAAAGAATTTGTTATCTTGAGCACATACTGGTTAATCACACTTTGTTTTAATTGCAGGAGAACAATGAATGGTTTCAATTGGAAGGGACCTTAAAGATCATCCAGCTCCAACCCCCTGCACGGGCAGGGACACCTCCCATCAGCCCAGGGCGCTCCAAGCCCCATCCAACCTGCCCTTCAACACTGCCAGGGATGGGGCAGCCACAGCTTCCCTGGGTAACCTGGGCCAGGCTCTCACCACCCTCACAACAAAGAATTTCCTCCTCGTGTCTCACCTCAATCTCCCCTCTTCCAGTTTTCATCCCTTCCCCCCTCCTTGTCCTCTCCCTCCCTGCCCTTGTCCCAAGTCCCTCCCCAGCTTTCCTGGAGCCCCTTCAGGCACTGGAAGGTGCTATAAAGTCTTCCCACAGCCTTCTCTTCTCCAGGCTGAACACCCCAACAGTGGCCATCAAATCCACACCTCCTGGTGTAACAGCAGTGACAACCATAACAAAATCCACACAAAGTGCAGGAAGGGAAGCTGTGTGACAGGAGCCACTGCACATCAACAAGAAGCTTGGAGAAGTGAAGCTCTCTGATACCATCTTTCACAGATTCTACTAGAACATTATCTCTACATAATCTTATTTTTATCTCCCCAACTATGAAGAAAAATATATCACCTTCACCTTTGAGTAATTGCTCAGCTCAACTCTTCTACTCAGCACAGATGACTGCATGACATTCTTCCTGTGTCCAACACCAGGAAAGGGATTTATTTCACATCCTAGCCAGGAACATGACCCTGCAACACTTCAGTTTCACCTACAACTTCAACTGTATCAATCACATGAGTATTTGTGGCCGTAGTTTGATAGATTGGAGAGTTTTGGTAAGGATGAAAGTGCACAGAAACTGAGCCCCTAACTGTCTGGAAGCTCTACCATACAGTTCTGGAAATGGGAACAGAATGGCACACAGGGGTTTGTGTAACACAACACAGTACTGACCAGTGTGCCCCATGGAAAATTCCTGGATAGGAAGGTGTTCATCTTGGATGATGAAAAGCATTTTAATTCAGACTGGGCTGTTCTGATATCAACCACACTGACAGGGCCAGTGTGACCCCAGCCATGACACTGTAGACATGATACAAGGCTTAATGAATCCTTGCAACCAATAGAGTAATGGTTCCCTGAAATCCCACCACTACATGAAGAACTGTCTTATTAGATATTTTGGACTACAGAAAGATTCATTTGAGAAGCAATTCTTTAAAGATATATTTTATACACTTTGTGATCTTCCTCCTTCAAATCAGAAATGTGTGTATAAAAAGGTTAAAAACTTTTGGAAAGTTTCAAGAGTGCTTCCTTAATCCTTGTGAGAAAATGTTCGTTTTGCCCCTTGATTCTGCTACAATATATCCAACTTCTGTAACAATTTTGGTATGTTTACCAGAAAATAATCTAGAAAGAGTAAAAAGATGTGCGGACATCACTGACGTCCAGCTAAATGCAACGAGTAATTATGTGTCTGTATGATGATTCTATTTTTTTCCTATCAATATCTAAGTAACAAAGGATGTTTCTAGCAAGCACATTGAGTCTACACTCATCATTTGCAGTTTAAACAATGAGAGTCACAAACCCAGCACAATGTGGTCTGCTAACAAAGACTAGTTCCAGGCAACTTACAACAAATACTTATCCATCATATGCACTGTGACAAAATTCCTGCTCATCCAACAGAACTAAGAGAGAGCTGCATTTACCTACCTGGAAACCAATACCAACCTACTTCCTTCACATTCTCTTTTAACAGGAAAACAAAATTTGCAAGATTTTTTCTTAAAACATTTACTTGTAATAGGATTATCACTCTCTTTTTGAAGTCAGAGAACTGTAATTCTTACATTCATCCAAACAACTTATACTCATGCTCGCTAAGCTGGAATTAGTAATTTTATCCTTCTCGTTTTTAGGAAACCATTCAGATGAGACAACATTTAGCCTTGCTGCATGGGCTCAACCATCACAAATAGGAGGAACAAAAGGAGCAGGGCATTAGAAGATGACTCAGATGCCTCCTTTAATAACCATCCTGAGCCATGGCGGAACATGTGTACACTTGGCAGTGTGGTTCCAATGCTCCTTGCATACCTGGTTGGTTATCAGTCTAACATATCACACTCTGTCCTGCTTGCCTTGGCCTCTCAATCATTCCTCCTCCCCTTCATCAGGCCTGGCTGATCACCAGGTGACATTAGGTTTTCTATCTCAAACCTGCTTAGCAGGTAGGACTGCCTTTCACTAACAGTACTAGCTGATGTAAGCTGGAAAAAGTGAGGTTTCTGAAACTCATTCTTTATTGTTTCAACAGCAGGGAGAAGCTCATCCTGTTGCAGTGCCTTCATGCTCCAAGCTTCCTGCAAGGAAGGAAGTGCACACTCATGCTCAGCACAGAAAGTACCTGCTACCTGCTTCTTCCTCCCAGGCCAGCACAGAAGCCACAGAGAGCAATTTCTCAATAAAACGGTGTCTGCATCCCACTGAGGAAGAAAAATGGGGTCACAACTGAGAACATCTGTAAGGAAACATGCAGAACACCTTCATGTCCATTTGTTTTGTTCTAAACACAAGAGATGAAGCCACAGCCTGGATTTGACTTAGTGCTTGGGTCTCCTCATCAAGCCAAGGCACCTCGCTGCACAGAGCTGGCTAGTTCAGACATCCAGAACACCTCCACATACACTCCTACAACTTCAGTCTGCACACACATCTGCATCTCAACAGACACCTGCATGTTAAGCCCTGGGCCTTCCTGCCATTCCTCATTTCCATTTGCAGGAAGGTCACTAAATGGCCCTGGCCATCAAAGCCTGCAGCCTTTCAGAGAAGGAAGTCTCCAGAAGATGTGTTTACCTGGCACAGCAGGTCTAGATACAGATCCAGCTTGCTGTGCTGCAGCAACTTGTGGTAAGAACTCAGGATCAGACACTGAAAGCCTGGTCTTTCCAAAAGCTCAGTGCTCAACTCCCCTCAGCACACAGATGCAACTTCACGTTGGCTACAACTCTCCGACTTCTTCTTTCCAGCAGTTCATGACCCACCTCACTACCTGACCATCAAGACCACACTTCCTCAGTTTATCTACAAGGATGCTGTGGGAGACAGTGTCAAATGCTTTACAGAAATCAAGATAAACCACACCTACTGCTCTACCATCATCTATCCACCTAGTTACTTCCTCATAGAAGGCTGTAAGGTTGGTCAATCATGACTTCCCCTTGGTAAAACCATGTTGACTGCTCTTAATGACCCCTCAATCCTTGATATGCCTAGAGACTGTGCCAAGAACAAGTTGTTCCATCACCTTTCCAGGGACAGAGGTGATGCTGACTGATCTATAGTTACCTGGGTCCTCCTTCCTGCAGACTGGAGTGACATTTGCTGTCCTCCAGTCCTCAGGCACCTCTCCTGTTGCCCACAACTTACCAAAGATGATGGAGAGTGGCCCAGCAATGACCTCCGCCAGCTCCCTCAGCACCCATGGGTGCATTCCATCTGGACCCATCGATTTATGGATGTCCAGATTGCTTAACTGGTCCCTAACCCAAACCTCATCTACCATAGCAAACTCCTCCTTTATTCTGACTTCTTCTGGGGCTTTAGGTATCTGGGGCTCCTGGGGAGAGCCTGCAGCAGCAAAGACAGAGGCAAAGAAGGCATCAGTACCTCTGCCTTCTTTATATCCTCTGTCACCAGGACACCCCCCCTCATTCAGCAGTGGGCCTATATTGTCCCTAGTGTTAGTTCTATCTGCAGTGTATTTGAAGAAGCCCTTTCTATTGTCTTTGACAACTGGGTTCTCCCAGAAGGCTAGGAAAAAAAAAGCTGGTTTGCAGAAATAGGACCTTAAGCAGAGTAATAAAATATTTAACTTCCAAGTGTCCAACTGGAATGGGAGATTGGAAAATGGATGTTATAATTGAAAATAAAGAACACAGGCAGCCTCACCAGATGAGTTTCCTGCAGCTATAGTTAATTAAGGGCCATGACATTGGCCTGAATAAGGAATGGAGCAGCAGAGTTCTGATGTCCCTGCTGTACAGCAGAGGATGAAACAGAAAACCCACTATCTTAGGCACAGTGTTCCCAGAACGTTACTGGAAATGTATATGCTAATACTGGTTCTTTCACAGATCTGTACATACTCTTCCATTTCCTCTTCAAGATAGCAAATCTCTCCTTCAAATAGAGAGTAATTAGGAGTCTGTACTGAGCACTGATCCCCAGGAAGAAGCATGGATTGTTTAGGGAGATGATGATCTTCAGCCCTGACTGGATGCTGAGAGCAGGAAGCAGATGCCCCTGCAATTATGAACTCCTAGAGGACGACTTTGGTGAAGCTGGGAGCATGAACGGGAGTCAAAGCAAGGGCTGGAGTCAAAGGAAGGGACAGATACAAAGAGAAAACTCTCAGATCAGCCAAGAGAGGTGCCTGCAGTGGTGACACACACAATCTGCACTGAGGGTGCCACTTGCTGAACAACCAAAAAACAACTGGACAAAGCTGGCTGATTATCCACACAGACTAAATACAAGGGTAAGCTGTCAAGAGCTGAAGAATGACTTCATGAGATGGACTAACTAGCAGATGAAATTCAGAATAGGTCTGTGGTAAAACTGAGTCCATAGCAAACCAGTTTACATACCTATTTCTGGAATAACAATGTAAGAAATCATTAGTAAAGGAATAGAGAACAAAAGAGACAACATTACAGCACAGCATAGCAAGACAAAAATAATGAAGAAATTCTGTTGGGGACTTTAAACACAGAAATTGTGTCAGATATAATGACAGAGACATCTGAACCACTGAGAAAGTATGAAATCAGAGACAAGCTGGCCTGTTCTCCATATGTCTCAAATCTTCCTCAGCAAGTGACAGTCCCCCCTTGGAGTGGTGGGACAGGAGTGGTGAGCGTGGTGGGCTCCCAACTACCCTGAGCAGTAGGATGTGGGCAGTGAGCTCCAGCCAGCAGACCAGTGCAATGCTGCCCCTCTCCTAGCAGGAAGACACTGCTGGGACAGCAGTTCTCAGGCCACAGCTTGCCTCATCCCCTCCTTTGGCACAAAGGAGGGGGGAAGAGTGCAAACCCTTCTTCTCCTCCTTCCAATAAGGGACAGTGACTGATATGGGGCAAGGCCTTTTGTGTCTAGGCTGCCCTGAGACAGCACCACCTCCAGACAGGGCTCCACATCCATGGCTTCACCTTAACTAGGTCAGCACCTTATTGCTCACATATTCCAAGCTGAACTCAGAATTATAGCACTGGTGGAGGACATTTTCAAACCTCCTGCCACTTGCATGCAAATTGCACGTATATTAAAATAAAAGCAGAGAGATCTTGGAGGTGAACCTCTTCCACATGAAGTGCAAGCTAAGCAAGAATGCTCACATCTGGAAAGGGAGGACAGTGTCAGAAAATAATTTGCATTTCAAAACCTTAACTTTTGGCAAGATGCTGTGATAATAGTATCTGTAAACGCCATTTAGAGATAGTTTTTATTCCTTAAGATTGCACAGAAGCCTGAAAATGTTAGGGTTATCTGTGTGCTACCTTGTCAACCATCTCATATCAAATACTGCTCTTAATGTTAGGTGACCCAGACGCCCTAAGCACAGGTGAGAAATGCTAAAACTTGGTCCAACAAATCCTTGTTACTACTGCAGACAAGACCTTTCACTCCACCAACTGTACAGGTTTTCAAAGGACATAACGATCTGCTGACAACTTACTGTGTATAGGAGATCCTCTGGAGTAACAGGACTGATGAAAATGGTACGGAGACATCGCAGGCAAGCTTCGATGAATTTCAGATCTGGTGACAGTAATCCTAGAAACACAAAAACTACTATTCAGCTCCATCACCTTTGTTTATTTGAGTACTTCAGGAACGTCTGCTATCACAGATCCATGACAGGAAAAGTACCTTGCAGTAAGGCTGGGATAATATGGCAGTCTAGGAGGGATTTGACATTATTCTCTGTACCCATTGCAAGGCTTCCCAGGACCACTGCGCATTCTGTTCTCAGTTCTGTGCTGGAGGTTTCTTGTTGAAGTAAATACAGCAACCTGGAAACAGAATTTTAGAGGAAAATTCAGACAAAAGTCTTGAATCTAGTAAAAAAAAAAAAAAAAATCTAACTTCTGCTTTGTAAAGAATATGAAGACTGAACAAAAAAGATGAACACTTTACTCAAAAGAACCTTCTCACACTCTGTGCTCCTACACAGGTTTTACTTGATGCTAGGGTAGAAAGATACCACACTTTTTTCTACAAGTGCAGTGTCACAGTAATGATATCCAGGATGAGGTCTTTCAGGATACCAGGAAGATCCCAAATTTAAATCACAGGAAATGAGTCTGCAGTTTGACATCAATGGGCCAGAAAGCCTCATGCACCTGCCCTAACACCCAGGTACATGGTTACTGCTGGCATCATGACTATCATCTTTGGTAGCTGTTTCTTCTGGGTCATGGGTGTAAAATAATCCCATCATCAAGCACAAGCTAGGGGGCTGAACACTGAAGAACGATCATATATGAACACAAAAGCCCAGAGAAATGTTTGTGTAGGAAGGCAGCTGAATTGCAGCTTAACAGGATCACTTCAAACCGTAACACATCTTGCCAAATGCATATCTTGGATCTCAGTCCATGTGGATTCTTTATACAGTATCAAGATACTTATAAGTCCCTTTGAACATATTTGAGATTACATCAGTAGCACCTGAATCACAGTAGAGGTCACTGAACACCTTCAGTCTAAACCTGAGTCATACAAGGAGCCCAGAGAGTAACCAGATTCCTACCTCACATCAGCACCACAGATAATCACTAACATTCATATGGTTTATAAGCTCAAGACAAACACTGTTTAACTAAGGGCTCCCACACCACATACAAGTCTGAGTAAAATTGTAGTAGCAGGTAAGATGACTTGGACACGGAGGTACAATCCCCTCTGTCTATGCAACATGCACAGTCACTCCTCCAGATTGACTGAGCTGAAATAGAAATATTCTCCATTTAGAAACACTGCCTAGTTTGAAAAGGACTCTCCTAAAGCCAGGCAATATACCGAAGCTTTCTTTAGGAGCACAGATGGGCCAAAGTCCAGCACCTACCCCAGTGCTGAAGGGGACAGAAGTAGTTACTCAAGTAAACAGATCCCCTAACAAAATGTCCAAAAAACTGACTGCCTAAACCAAAGGCAAGGGGAAAAACCAACAAACACAGCAGTTAAATGCAATTTAGGACCATGGGATGAAAAAGACCACCAAGGGAAGTGAACGCAGCCCCACAATGGACAGTAACACAGAAGAGTACCTCTAACACACCCCAATTGCTTCTTGGAACCCCCTACATTTGAAACCTGAAGTAAAAGCCCAACAGACATAACTATGGTAGGTCACTGGAAGAAAGCTGTGAGATCAAAGGTCTCTTCAGCACCTATAAGCAGCACATTCATCACATAAAATTCAGACTATTCCAGGCAGCAGATCATTTACGAAGCTCTTGGAGAAGAACAGCAAATTAATCCCCCAGTATTCCCTAACAATTCATTTGGATGAAAAATTTCTTGATTGTCAACCTGCTTTGCTCTAAGCACAGGCCTAACAGCAGCCAGAAAGCAGGTGTGCTAGGATCACTCTTAGCTCACTCCTTTTTGAGATGCAGCTGATCTGAGGGTGGAAAACAGCTCCAAAACATGAATACATACTAAGGAGATAAAATATCATTTTGTCCTGAACACAAACCTGTTGAAATGTGGTACAAAATTACCACGAGAGATGCAAAGAACTCCAAAAGCACAAATGTCTTTTCTCCTTTCAACTTCCTTTGGACTCAAAGAATCAAACTGGCATAAATTCAGAACATTCATCACTGTTTTCTTTAACCCAGTCCTCCCATAGATTTATCAAACAAAGGCACCCAGGTTCTTTGTCCCTGTTTCTCTGTTTTATCTGAAAGCCCATTTATTCCTGATGTTTAGAAGTTTCATGTCTAAATCTATTCCTGGCTAATTGACATCAATTTGGTATTGCATACATATTGATGTTTCATTTGTCTAATTCTTCCCAGTTGTTACAGTGACCAGCTAATGGTCATGAGGCACTTCCCAGAGTGCCCAGATGGCTCAGTGGACCTGATCTGCTCTTTCTACCTGTATTAGCTGCTTCTGGAAAACGAATAAAAGGAATAAAAATTACATGTCAGCTAGTTAAATTACATGTTTTTAAAGCTACACGTTCTGGCACTGTATTCTTTGAAGAACCACGGTAATACATTCAAGGTAAAGGTTAGTGCTGCAAGTCTACAAAAGAAGCAAAATACATAATCAGTGCTAAACAAAACCATCACAAAGGACAAAAAGCATTTCACCTTCAATTCAGATGGGAGAGAGTAACCCTGCATGACTATTACTTCTTTATCAAAAGCTTGTTTTGTTCTCTGACTTCTACACCAGGTAAGGACAGACAGGAAGCCAAAGCTTCACTGAGTGATCCTGGCTAAAATTCATCCTTGGAAAAGATGTGAAGTTTCTTCTGGACACTGAGCTACTAGAGGGAAAGTGCAACCTCATCTGCTCTTCCAACTCTGACCAACATTCACTAATTGCCAAGAAAAACCCCTCACTGCAGAAAACAATTTCATGGGAATTACCACAAGCAAATAAGAAGATTATTTATTGCAATAATCTGTGTAGCTGTTGTATTTTAACAGCAAAGACAACATTCCTCAAGACTTACACACATAAATTTTGCAAGTTAACATTGCAGAGCAGTTTTCAACATACTCTATTTTTAACTCCACTTGTAGAAACAATTCACTTGTAGGAACAATATCTTCTACATAGTAATATCTCTAGCTGGGGAGGGACTTTGGCTTGTAGTGAGAGGACAAGGGGGAATGGATTAAAGCTGGAAGAGGGAGATTGAGGTGAGACATGAGGAGAAAATTCTGGAGTGTGAGGGTGATGAGAGCCTGGCCCAGGTTGCCCAGGGAAGCTGTGGCTGCCCCATCCACGGCAGTGTTGAAGGGCAGGTTGGATGGGGCTTGGAGCAACCTGGGCTGATGGGGGGTGTCCCTGCCCATGCAGGGGGTTGGATCTTTTGATCTTTAAGGTCCCTCCCAAGCCAAGCCATTCCATGATCTGCATCACTTGATTTCAGGGCAAAATCAAGTATTTTTTTTCCCCTCCAGTATTAATTTGAATTTAAACAGTTGGCAATTCAGAAAGCACACTGTAAACAACCCAGATCAGTCAAACATACATACCATCTTTCATCTCTGCACAAGGAATAAAAAGATTTAAATCTGTCACTGAAATTATTTAGCTTCAAGTATAAGTAGTTTATTAAAGTACAATTATTTTAAATTATACAGTATGATATAGTCACCCTAGTAAAACTTAGGGCATTTGATTCCTCCTGGTTTCACTAAGCTTTCACAACCTGCTCCTTCAGGTGTGTGTTAAAACCCTCCAGCAACGGGATATGTGAGGACAACCCCAGGCTCACCCACACTGCAGCAAGTGGATCTACTTCTCGTTCCCCCCTTCTGTGAGAAAGACCTCAGTCACACACCACTACTGACTTGGAGACCCACTGAGGCCACCTCAGAATTACCTGAAGAACTGTTCTGGGAAGACACCTAAATTAGACTAGATGATTCAAGATGCCCCAGCACACACATCCCCACCCCAACCAAGAAACCCCCCAAGCCCAAGGATCAGAACCATCCCAAGCCTTTCCCCAGTATTTTCTAACAAGTTCAGCAGCCACTCAACCAGCTTTTCAGACATGGAGGTGTCTTGGGAATACCAGGAGACTCCCTTGATGTAAGTGTTGAAAAATACAGATCTAATTAATTACTAACTAAAAAATGTCAGTGTCACTTTTTTTTTCTTGAATAACTTTCAATAATCTGCACATCAAATTAGAAATGCAAGAGTATTTCCTTCCATTTTCACTGAAAACCTGCTCTGAGATGCATCTAACACACATCTACAGATCACATCAATAGCCTGCTCTGATTACTAAGCACTTCAATAATCTGTTCCTTGTATTGAGAAATGTTCTATCATGTCCTACAACTTTTTTTTTTTTAAAGGGATTTTTACAAAATCCAAAAGCACCCGAAATGCTGAAGGTTGTTCTCTTCCAAAGAAAATAATTGCTACTCTCTTCCCCATTAACACTCTACACTTGGAACAGATGTTGCAGCTATAATGCTAAAGAGTGAAAAATAGACATGCTAACTATAACTATAGTCCGTATTTAAAATAGAAATCTTTAGTTAAGCATTATAATTAGTGAAGATTAATATTTAAGTTCAGATTTTACATACAATGTTTTTGAAATACTAACAATATCCCTTTCTACAACTTTAAAATAAACTTGTGTTTCAGATTGTTTTCCGCATAGCTGAACAACCGCACTTTAACATTTTTTGGTTTTCTTTAAAAGAGAAAACTTAAACCAAGCAACATTGAAAATTAAGCAGTTAGATGACAAACTATAAAATTACAAAAAGTTTCAAGTAAGAACTCATATAATTGATAAAAGAAGAAGCTGCGCATTAAAAAACTCCTGTTAAACATTAAGGACAAAGACCACAGGCTTTTGTTGTCACAAGAGACCCAGGGATAGCACACTAGGGTACATCCTGGACTGTGGTGGTGTTTCCAAATTCAGCCAAGACGTTTGTAATGCATTCATCCCATGTGTTAATACTAGCAAGGATAAAAAAAGCAGAAAAACAGCATGTGCATGCAAGGGACAAGAGTGAAGGCCATAATTTGGATTTGGGAAATTAAAAAAAAAATATATTAGTCAGGTACTGGTTCTTAGTCCATATTTTTTTAAGAACAAAACGTTCCTGCTTAACCTGGATTCCTTATCTCCAGCTTTATTATCCCCTACCAGCCATTAGGCTCCTACCAAACCTGGAGAAATACTGGAAGAAGGCTCTGCTAAAACCACCCTAACTCACTTCTGTAGAGCCTGAGAGCTTCAGGAGATACCAAAAGCAAGTAACAGATCAGCTGAAACAGGCAAAAGGTGCTAATGTTCCTGTTGACTCACTCTTCAGCCTGTGACCCTGCAGCAAAGCTCATTAACAATGACAGGATAGGAAATTAAGCTAATGGAAAGATCTTACAACATCTTCATTAACATTAATCCAAGATTTGAAGCTAAGTAGTTTAAAACGGAATATTTGGACTTTTTCAAGCTTCTAGAAGGTTTCCCTAAGAGATTTTCCTCTAATATTCATACAATATTCTGATATTCAATACAATTTCATGCACTTCTAAGAGCAATTAACTGATTAAAGCCTCTCTCAGATGTCAGCAATGATATGCAGGCAATCACAGCTAAATGAGGTAGGACAGTAAATCCATCCAGAATGATACTTTCATAAACACGTATTCCTAGAAACCAAAAATAAGGTCAGCTGGAGGCATGATGTATTTTAAACAACTGACAGGGTTTCACCTAGGAAAACTATGCAACATTCTAGGTAGATCAAGCAGAAAACCTTCACTCAATGCAGCTGCTGAAAAAATGGTACATACAGCTTAGCAAGGGAGATCAACAGTTCAGGTTTCCTTTCTCTTGAAGATGATGGAGATGGCTGTGGTGGATCAGAGTTGTGCATTGAAACAGACCTGCAGGCTTTAGACCTCATCAGTCTGCTCTGGACACAGACCCCACAGTCACCTAAAAATATCAGAAGTTTACTCTCTGACATTCCATCCCACTCACAAGCTGTCACAAAAATCTCTGAATTTCTTAAAATACCTGGGAGAGAGAAAACTCATCTGTTAGCAGAAACATTTTCAGCACTTGTCAGGCCCCGTAAGTGGCATGTGGAAAAACAGCTCAGGGAAACAGCCTGAGGTACTGTACTGTGGGTCTTAGGATACCTTTCATAAATTACATGAATAAAGAAGAGCTTTCATTCTATCCTGGTTATCTGAACATTTATTGCCAGTGCCCTCACAGAGCAGCTCAATGCACTGTTTGCTGGAATGATCACCTTTTGTCACCCTGCCTTGGCAACTGCTTTTCTTCCATTCCAAGAAGGCCTGAAAACTATACAATGGCAACACTTGAGGGAATACACTGGTGAAGGTGCTGCTGAGGCACAGTATTCACTGCTGGGCTACAAAATATATAAAAAAAAAATTAAAGCATGCATAGAGGCTGGCCTCTGAACACCTGGGAAGTCCCAGTGAGCAACAATCCCAAACCCTTGTCATGAATTCAAGTATGGGAATAAATCAAACAAGATAGAGCAACATTTTTTTTTAACTGCTCCTTTTAATGTTTGTTTTATTTTAAAGCACTAGTTTTCAAACAGCATAACACAAAGCAACTACTGGCCACAGAATTTTCCAAAGCAAGAGCCAAGTATCATTTTAGAAGCACACAATAATTTTTGTTAAGTATCTGAAGTGACAAATTAAATAGTTATGGATTCTTACATAAGATGACTCAAAAAAAGGAGCAATTTTTATGACTATTAGTCAAAGAAATGTAACTGAGATATAACTAAAATGAGATGTCACAGTCTCCCTTCTGGAAGAAACAAGTTAATTCAAAAGTTGGATTAAAAAAACCCCTACAACACAAAGATAACTGCTTCAGAAAAATATCATACAAACCAAATAGTATCTATTAGTTTCTTTAAAGAAACAAGTCTAGAAATGTGATGGTAGGACTCAGCTTTGAACTGTACTACTGAAAACCTTCTGACTAAAAGGTCTGCAAAGAAGGCATTACCACAAACACCCCACTGACATGTGGATTCCAGAAGAACATCCTTCTCCAGCTGCAAGCAGCAGGGCAACAAACTGCAAGGAAAGCTCTCCCTTTAGGAACAAAGAGTCTCAGCTCACAGCTCTTGTCACTTTTTCCAGTGGCTGTAACCTTCGCTTACATCCATACTTTATTAGTTCTATATACATCACACAACTTGCATCCAATCTGAATCCAAAGTCAGACCATTTTATCATCTACTGAATTAAAAAAACACAACACACCAGTACTTCCCATGCAAAAGTAAACAAGGACTACAACCAAGTTTCTCCTCACCTTTGTCTTTAATGATCAGCTTCTTTTGAAAATTACTCTTGCTACTCTAGATTGAGCCAGTGCACACTAGTTCACCTCTTTAAGGTGAAGATTCAGTACCAGCCCATGAAAGAGCATGCCAAGAACACATTTTAGAATTATTTTTTTTTACAGCTATCACTCTTATAGCTCCCCCTGAACACACACTGTGACATACATACCATAAAACTATCTTTTACATGGTATATTTAAAGCCTAGAATTCTAACAAAAATACCCAATTTAAAAGGTGTCATTAGAAGTACAAGCTTACATTTACAACTTCCTTTTTGCTAAAAGAAAAGGCACTTCACAGACAGACGGCTGCAAAACCTTTTAAACAGCTCCACAACAATTCTGTGGACTGCAATTATTTGCCTTGACTCATGTTTACTTCATAACCAGGTTAGAAGAATACCAAGTTGAACAGGTACCAACACTGAAAGGCAACATGGAGATCAGAACTTGAGTAGATCCTGCTATGTTCTGGCTTTGGACACAATCTTGCCAAAAACTACTTTATAAAAGATGTAACAAACTAAGATGATCATAATTATTTGGTGCACCACTAAGCACACCAGGTGTCTCCTCCAGAGAAGATCTACACAACACACCTCCTTAGCAGTTAAGAGACATCTTGTGTCAAAACAATTAATATAAGGATTACCGATAGACACGTGGGTTTGTTAGGACAAGCAAGCCAACTCTTCTTCAAAAATACCAGTTTCCAGTTTTAAAACAATGTTTTTATTCCCCAGAATATCAGCTGGCCCAGGGAAACTTAACAGATTCCCAGTCTTCTGAAAAATATAATTTCAGTCTTAAAAAAAAACAAATCAGTAACTTTGATTCCTTTATTGGTAAATATTTAAAGTCTAAGAAAAAGAAGTCAGAACACAATAAATCTTATACTCAAAATTGGTACAGATGCTTTGGAGCTTTATTTATGCCTCTTTTTTGTTCCTCCCAGCTTGATTTCTGAAAACTGCTCACTCCTGTTGGAATCAATCACACACATTAAGACAGGTTATCTGGCATATCCAAGTCCAGTTTATCATAGGATCATGGAATGGTTTGGGTTGGAAGGGACCTTAAAGATCATCCAGATCCAACTCCCCTGCATGGGCAGGGACACCTCCCACCAGCCCAGGTTGCTCCAAGCCCCATCCAATCTGCCCTTCAACACTACCAGGGATGGGACAGCTACAACTTTACCAAGATTCACTATGAGGTCAATGGATCCGTGCATCTCTCCAGAGGTGAGTTAGAGAATCTCTGTCTAAAGAGATTTTGGGATAGCACTGGGTTCAATACTGCAACATATAATCCTACCCAGCCAGTAGTTAAAGGCTATCACAGAACCCTGTGCACAGCTTGTATTTGCACAAATACATCTTTCCTCCATAATTTGAGCATATCACATTAGAAATGAAGGAACTTTCCTTGAAACCATACCCTTACTTACAGGGGTTTCCTTATGCTAGCTAAGGATGGATTTAGAGCTGAACACTCAGATATGTGCTAGAGGACCCTGCCTGTACATGAGATGGTTCTGTCAGGCAGAGACTTGCACTCTTACAGGTAAAGGATGGCCAGCTTCAGGAGTTACATTATAAAAGATACTAATTAAAAGACCTTCTAGAATGAATGCCTGAATTGAAGGATAACCCCAAGGCAAAACCTGACATATAAAGGCAGGTTTTTTTGTTAAAACAGATTACAGAATAAATGACGCTGGAAGGGATCTCTGGAGCTCACCTTGTCCAACCCACTGCTCAAAGCAGTATCAGCCAGAGCAGGCTGCTCAATATCCCCCCTACAAGGCCAAGCTTTCCAGGACATAATCTAACAGACATACTTTCCTGGTGTTAAACTGAAGTCTTGCTATATGCACCAGCCTCTTTATTCCTAAATACCCAAACACAGGGAGTTTGTTGCTTATTTTCTCCTTAAACAGTAAATGATTTAACTAAGAACATTATCTGACATTGGTTTAACTCCAAACAAAGCTGAAAGCAACAGGGTGGTTTTTCACCCTGCAGTCCTGCAACAGCTCTTAGAACAGTCAGCACACCAGTGAAAGCATTCCACTTATCAGGGTGCTATTCTGCTAAACTCCATGCAGGATTAAGTATCAACATCAAGAGTCATCTATGAATTTGTAATACCATGCATTTAAACAAAGAATTGCACAGGATACTTTTAAGCTATGCAAAACCACCTTGTCTTAGTTTTCTTTTTGAATCTCAAATAAAAGGAACACACACTCAAACGTTTTAAACACACTCAGACGTGTGACATTCTCTACTTGCTCATCAACACATCAGTTTTATCTTTTCTAGTATCTGCCAGCCAATATTGCATGCAAAATCTTCTTTACAGACACTTCCCTTGTGTTTAATGTAGACAGGAGTCCATTAAAAAATCCTTCTCCTCAGCTGGCAGACCTTGGGATGTAACAGAACCTTCCAGTTAATACAGGTATCTTCTCATCCTATTAGTAGGTTACCCAGTTATCAAAGCAGCAGTTTTATATTTTTGCACTCTAAAGAACAGTGTCTGAAATAATTTAGGTACGTTTAACAACAAAATGAAACAAAATTTCATGGGTGTCCATTTTTCTAGGACTATGAAGACCTCAACAAATTAAAACCAAGAATTTCTTATTAGTCTTTCGTTCAAACTCAGACAACCTAAGAGTGTGCTTTGCAGGACTCAAATTTCCAATGATGGAATGGGTAATGACATGTTCTACATGACATTTAAAATATGCTCCAAATAAATTTAAAAAGCCCAAACCAACAGATAAACAGAAACTCTAATAAATTACTTTAGGTAAAAATTAACTGAAGTTCTTTGAGGTGCATCTACCTAGAAACAGGCCTCTAGCTTTGGGAAGAAGCACACTACCACATTACAAATTCAAACAACTGACATAATGCTTTAAGACTCTGAAGAACAATCAATTGGAAGTTAGAAAATCATTTTTTTGTAAGCAACAAGAAGGATCCCACCTGGATGTGTTCCTGTGTGATGTACTCTAGGTGACCCTGGTCTGGCAGGGGGGGTTAGACTAGATGATCTTTCGAGGTCACTTCTAACCCCTAAGATTCTATGATTCTATGATTTAGTGTTTTGTCTTGGGTGGTTAGTTTTAAGATTTTATTTTTAAATCTCTGTATTCATTTTGAAGCAAAGGAATAACTGCAGCTCTTAATGAAAAACTAGCTCTGAAGTGGATTAGACTTTAAATATTCAGCTCCCAGTAATGATTAGATGAGCAATAACTTGATTCAGCTAACATTTTTGCAGAAAAAAATCTCCGGTCAGAGCTTTAACAGGTAACAACAACCTACAGGAAGACAAAGCTATGCTCTGATAACAGGAATTTAATATTGCCTTCTCTGCTCTCTGCCATCCACCAGGTGAAGGAAAAGAACTGTCAGAGGCTCAAAAGGCCCAATAAGTGACTGGAGGGAACACTGAACATTAAGTCCTACTGAGAAGACTTAAAAAAGAACAATTTACTTTTGAACTGAGGACTCAGTAATTTTGCTGAGATAAGGGAGGTAAGAGTAACTGACTAAAAGCTTTAAATACTGAACTTGGACTCTGAAGAGGTGTCTGACATTGACAGGCACAAGAGCTGCAGTGTTTGTCCTTAATAAAACTGCCCAGTGAAGGAGCACACCAGTAACTAGGATGAACTTCCCCAGTCTCTGCCGGTAGAAGGAGAAAAAACAACCTAGCAAAGGAAATGGCAGTACAAGCAGCTAACCAGTGTTTAGGCAAGGCTGACTTCTTGTTTTAACTTGGTCTGCCACTGAAAACACTTGGTATGATGGCATTAAAACACCTTTTTCCCCCCCCCCCCCGGAGCTTTAGAAATTGTGTTTTCTGAGACTGCTACTAAAAAGTAACAGTCGCAAGAAGGAAAATGTCTTCAGTCCTGATGGAGGTGGCTGATGCAGCATTTCATGGGAATGTAAACTGAGTCACTCATTCTGAAGAGAGGAAGAGATGCAGAAAACTGTTTCTTAAGAAAAAAATCCATATACAGTCTGGCTACATGTATACTCTTAGCATCTAGACCATGTTTGTGTACCGATCTGTACAGTTTTTAACATTTCTTTGTTATCAATGTTATATAAAGTTACACATGGCAATTCTGCAAGCTTTCTTTATAATCCACTTCATTTTTTAGCACGTTTTTCAGAACAAGTGGTCAAGAAGTGACGATAGGTCAGACTGAACTTGAAAGGGAAAAAAAACTTCATCTAAGGTATAGATCCATCTCCCTTTCTGAAGAGAACACCACTGAGCAGTCAGCTCTTGGACTAAGAGTGACAGTGATTCAGCTTTTCTTCCCTAGCACTTTCTTCCTGTATGGAGACATTCAAAGGACTTTGCATTCCTTTCCAACTAAGCAGCAGTCCAATATTTTAAAATAATATGGATACTTCATACCTACCAGTATTTGACCCAATTTCAAAAGATACTTCCTAGACTTGTTTCCAAGCCTCTTATGAGTCTGTTCTAATACTGGAACATACTGGCTTCTTTTCCACTAAGTGACAGAAATCAGAAGGGATTCTTTAGGTATAAGAGACCCTTCTGAAAGCTTGATGGAGGAATAGTTGGGGAAGAAGAGAGAAGCAAGAAATGAGTAAACAAGCAGTTGAACCACAGGACAAAGCAGCAGCAGCACTCTAAAAACCCCCATGCCATTATACAACAGAATCAACTTCCCCTGGGAGTCTGCAACCCAACTCTGTGAAAAGAAAACTGTTCTTCTCATTAACTTTGCAGAGAAGACTTAAAACAAAGCACGTTAGCTTGCTTAGTCCTGTTCTTATTGAGGGAAACGTTTGGCTTAGCAGATTGGAATTCCAAAGGTTCCTGTATTATAACGGCAGCAGCAGCAGCCACCTCACAACCATGAAGGCATGTCAAAAAAGCCAATGAATTCCCACCACCTTGTCAAAAAGAGTAACAGGAATTCTCTAGTCCAAATGGTCTATCATCTATTCAAGTCCCTCTGCAACACTCAGAGGAAATTATTAAGCCTTCAGAAAGGCATTTGGGAGGTAGATGATGGCACCTGTTTTTAGCCAGTGAAATCATATTTTCTTACAAAGGCCTTGACATTACATTTCCTGTCGCTGAGGATAACTGGTACTGAAGTGAGGACCAGCAGGACAGTTTACCTTTGAAGATTTTCCAAAACCAGTGATTTATTTGGAGTTATAGGTTAACCATATAATTTACTTGGTCAGGGCATTAACAACAGAAAAAAACTTTTGGATTTGCATTACTGGGAACAGAACAAGTAACAGCAAAAAACAAGACAACTGAAGGAACATGAATCCTACAAAATTTAAGAACAAGTAGATTCCAGATGTTGAATTTGGAGATCTTATGTTGCTCTTAAAATGGGAACCACAAGAATCAACAGTAGTTAAAAGAATCCCCTGGGACCTGTTGCTGAAACAAATGGTTTTAACTTTGCACATCTTCAACAAATGTCCACTTTGATCTTTGAATCTCATGCGATGTCTTCTCTTCATCTGTTTATAGCTGGTCAAAATGGAAGATAATTCAGCAGGCTTTGCAGAGAGGTGTTCCCACCCACAGTTCAAGCCTAAAGAATTTCAAGGGCTAGCCTTGATACAAAATCTGTAAATAAGAAGACATTTCCTGCAACTACAACATATTTTGACAAGCCAGAAGCTTTCTCAAGTAGGATGGTTTGGGATCTAGTTGTCAGGTGAGCAAAAGGACCACAGGTGGGTCTCAGGCTGCCAGCACAAGTGATGCAGTGCTCGGTCTTTTCCCTCTCTGTTGCTGCAAACTGTGGCTGAAAGAAAGCTGGAGAACAAGAGGGGTGAAATGAAAGCTGCAGTGAGCAAGCCAGGAGCTAAAGTTACCTGTTAACTTTGTACTAGTAGAACCAGGATCCAGAAAATGTTAACAACAGCTAAAGCAGTAATTCAGCAATGAACTATGATCAGTGGCTTTTAATCCTCTGAAGCAGGTGGAGAAGACAAGCAAATTACCTCAGATGTTTTCTATTTTTAAAAATTGTATTTTAACATAACCTTACACGTTTGCACTTGTGAACTCACCGGGCAATTGGCTGAACAGGATTAAGATACAACCATTTTCATCCATCATTAATATCATCAATGTCAGAAATTAGATTTCATTCCTAAGCTGATAAAGTCTAATAAAAATCACCAAGACTAATTTAGAGAATTCCATTAAATTCCAAATTAAAAGCATTACTCAACAGCCTGGTCTGTAATACATGACTTCAACAGATATTTCAAGTCTCTCTCAATTACATTAAAGAAAGTATGCAGTCAACTACAATCAAAGTTAAAACAAAAAAGTGCCTGTGATCTAAGGATCATTATTCCAGACCTGTTGTGAATCAGTGAAAAGGAGAGTAGCAAAGGACATACCTTGGAACTGCTCCCAAAACAATCAAGTTGGCTTTTTGTTTGTTGTTTCCAATTACAGCATTTTTCATATCTCTGTAAATCCAGAAAGAAAAACAAACCCTGGTAAATTATGCTGAGGTACTAAGGGCTTAATCTATAGAATTTATTATTTCCATGAAGGCTTATCAAGTTCTCTTCCACATGTCCATGCTCCATCTACAGGACTGAGCTGTGCTTCAGGGCACAGTTTCCACAGTCCACAGACTCATACCCCAGAGCTCTGGGATCCCATTATATCCCAGTTTATGCAAGTCAGCAAAACCCAAACTCTCACATGCACACCAGACATGAAGAAGTCTCTTTACTGAAGGAAACTACTGGCTCTTTGTGCCCAGATATTCACTACACTTCTAAACAAAAAAACACTATTGTTTGGGAAAACTACTGTTGATAATATAAACTATTAACTAAGCTACTGGGTGCAGGAAAAGACAAGCTGGGGAAAAAATAAATAAATATATATAAAGGAACAAGAAACTATCACCAGCCTCCAAAGGCAAGTCTCTCTCCCTCCTCTTCACCTCAGGCTTCCTTTTGTGAATTCCAGCATGACACCTACACATCTGTATGTCAAAATCTCACCAAAAAAAGTGGAAACAAAAGCATTTTCCTGTCTGGGAGTTACTGCAAAGTTAAATAATTTAAAGGCATTCATAGTACGGTAAAGGAACAAAGGAAGCATGTTCAAAAGAGGACAATGATTGCACACACTATGTCCTCAGAAAAGGACAAGGTTTGCAACCTTGTTGTTCAGAAAATTGATGCTGTCTCCTAAAAACCACCACTACCTTGTTAAGACTTTTTTTTTTTTTTTCCTCTGTATAAACATACTGAGCATCTATGAATACTGACAGAATCTGAAAAGAAAGCTAGCAACATATGGCTAGGTTCAGAAAATCAAGCCGACACATTTCTAGGAAACTTTCTACTTGTATGGACATTTTTAAGAGCTGAGAGCAAAGCCAGTCCAAATTCAGACATTTCTTTATCAACAAAATACAAAACTGGATCGATGAGAGTGTTTCTAGTTGCAACATTGATAAATTAAGCACTTGCTAACTAAGCCCATGTGACATTCAAATAATTCAGGAGCTGCAGTGGTTGCTCTGAGTTAACAGATTTTCTTGCCACTCTATCAGTCTTTCACCTGCAATCTGCAAATTTTAAGAGACTTACAGTAGCCCTGGTCTTTAAGATCCACCCTGGCCTGCATGAACATTCCACAGACCTAACCTACCCACTGAACTGACACATTCCATCACAACAGGCAGCTGTCCCAAGTGTTAACCTCGCTTCATTAGAGTTATAAAAAACTTAGCCAAGGCAGACACTATCTGGACTGGCAGAAACAGGACCTTTATAAACCTCAATTAGTAGAACATAATTGCTTGTTCTTCCTGGAGTATTTCTCCAAGTGACTCACTCTCCTGCCACAGTTACCTGGCCACAGGAGAGGGTGCTGGAATTTTAAGCCAGTGGAGGCTAACTTCAAGTTTGGAGCTCCAACAAGGGAGCAGCAGTTAAAGCAGTTGAGCACTGAACTGCAGTTCCGTGTATCCCTCAACACAAGCAGAGTCAGGAAACCACTTGAGTTGCCACGTGAGCCGTTACTTCACAGGAATATGCCTACCCAGCACACAGTTCTACATAGCTGAGCATCAGCAGAAAATGTTGGACCTTTCTGCTCTCTCCTCTAAGTCCGGTAACTTCACACCGCAAGACATAAGGCAGAGGAAAAAGAGCAAGACCAGAACCCAGGCTAAGCTGGAAGCCCAACGAAATCTAAGGAATGGACTTGAAGATGTCACTGAACTCAGCAACAGTCCTTCAGCGGTTTCTATGCTGAACACTCGATTTAAAGTATCCCACCATTTTTAAGGGTTTTTGAAATACCAGAGTCAGTCCAAAACAGTGACAGAAGCAATGATCAAATGTCTCAAAGGAATGGAAACTGTACCAACAGTGGTGCTAGGTTCAGGTAAACTGCTGAGGCCACTCTGGCACTTCTAAGCAAGTCAACCTCTTCCTGCTGTCCTCAGGCACCACCTCAGTCATCAGAAAGGCTGCACCGTATCACGTATCTGCAAAGGCATCTTGAGAAGCTAAAGAAAAGGCACTTGCTAAGCAGTCTGAAGAATCATACAGATTTTAGCGACATTTTGACACTGCCTCAGGTGATTTTACATTTTGTGTTTTCAAAAACCAACACAAAAAAGCCCAAATCAGCAAAGCGCTTTTGTGACTCCTGCACCAACTCCACAACAGAATGGCTTCCTAACCTCAAAACCAATTAATGTGTAATAAGTACTGTCTATTAGAATGTGATGTAGAGATGCTTCAGAAGTGGCAGAAACACGGCCAAGTTCCATAACACTCAAACTGAGAGGTTTAGTGAGGTCACAGTCCTTATCCGTAAATGATTCAGATTAGTTTCTCCAACCAGTTCCACAGAAAAGTCATGGCAGACAGACAAGAAATATCACAAGACTGAGATTTCTGACCAATCCAACACATGTAGACTTGACCACTTCAATTTGCAAGCAAGTGAAATACCTTCAAATTGGGAAGGTAACAAAAAACTGTCAGAGATGGGCCTCAGCAAAAGATCACCATATTTGGGTGCATTATGCCTTGGCACTCCTAAGGTCTGTGCCTTATCTCTTATCTCTTCAATTCTGCTACTTACAGAAAAGAACCTGCTCAATACACAGGAAGCAGATAAATACAGAAACCAAGAATAACCTTAAAAATGCCAGAATCCAATGCTGAATAGGAGTAGACCTTTTTTTTCATTTATGATGAGAAATAAATATGTGATTCCACATTACATTTTATGGAGATTTTCCTGATCAGGAGGAAGCTAATCTCCTTAAAAAGTAAAGAAGTACCGCCTGCTGTCCTAGTCTGCCAGGTCCTTCGTGAATCACGAACCTTGGAAAAACTGAGGGCAACTCCCTCATTTGAGAACATCACCTCCAACAAGTTTGAGCTTGACTGATTTCAGATCCAAGATGACATGAGATTCATCCCAGGAGAAAAAGCAGCAAAGATCTTCTACAAGGGATTGCAAAGAAACCTCAAAAATTTGTAGTCTGAAACTGGATACCCACTTTATTTCTGAGTGCCATGCACACTGCTCCTACTTCCTACTGTGAAAAGCAGTCCTTCAAATGAGGAAGGAGAAAACAGCAGCAAAAACACAATCAGAAGAGATGAGAACTTCAAAAGAACTGGCCTGTGGTGATTTGAGGCCTAACCTGTGAGAAAACCACAACCCAGAACAGGGAGATACACCAGCCTTCCAACAATCAGGTTCAAGCTCTCAGGCAGGTTACCAACCCTCCTGCCAGGCAACAGCACAGCTGGAGCAGCTGCAGAAGAACAAGGCAGACCTTACACATGTTCCTAGCATGTTCCAGCACTGCTTAGTTTCTCAGTTTCATAAAGGTGGCTTTCTGCTGAGCCAAAGGACAAACCATGAAGTTTTCATAGGACAGAGAGTTTAAGATGCATTTGTGAGTGATTGGGTTTTGCTTGGGGTGTTTTTTTTAAAATATATCCTGTGTATTAAATCTTAGGGTTTAGACATTTAACAAAATAACCTGAAATACATTAATTTTAATACACACATTTAAAATCTGATAGTTGGTATTTATGCCTAGACTCACTATAATGCAATAAAGTAATTTATGTGAAAAAACTTTCAAGCAGGATAATATAGGCTGCCAGCAATAAAATCCTAGCTATGTGCTTGGAAATACTGCTTCCCCAAGTGCTAAACCAGCTTTTTCCATCTCCTATTGCTTCTTCAAGAAATACAAATGTAGTTTCACCAGTTCAATCCTGTGATCACTCAGTTTTAAGTTATGAAATTAACTAGAGCGTGGAAAATCATAAAGACTTCTATTCATACAAACTGTTAAAAAGGGGGGAAAAATGCTCAGGTGAGGCTTAGCAACTAACAGTCTTAGGGAACACAGCAACCCAGAAGCAATCAGTTGAATTAATTAGCTATAAATAAAATGCAATGCATGCTAGTTTTGCAAGTGTATTAGCACAGTATGAGCGTTTAAAAGAAAATATTTAAGGAGTACATTAAACTCACAAAAAAATTTTCCATCCAAATGCAGCTCAACAAGAGTTACAAGAACTAATCTGCCAATTGCATATGAATTTAATGGTTTTATTCTGATGCTTAAAGTATAATTGTTTAAAAGCACCAGATATAGCCCACTTCAGATAAGCAAGAAACCATATTAATTATAATCATTAGTGAGTAAAACACAGCCTTTAAGTTTTAATGATTCCTAGCTAATAAAAATCAGCATTATCAAATGTTCAAGTCCTGAGAAAATGACCATTCTAGTTGGTCAATATAAATTACTACTGTAGAAGCAACTTAAGCTGCTGAACTTTGTCCTAAGCAGAAATTATTGAAGCTCAACATCTTCATGAAGTTAATTCGAAGTTTGGGACTTCTCTGACAGGAACAGCAGAAGTGTCCAGGAGGTAGAGTGCAGGTCTGTGAAGCAGTGTGAGCTCACTTGCCAGCTGAGAAAGAACAGACCTCTACAGCATTCCTAGTGAGCCCCACCACCTGCACCTCTTCTGCAAAACTGATCATGAGTTGCAAAGTGGCACAGATAGACAGACTCCTCAGTCGGAATTTAGATTTATCTAGATTTTTTAATACAGTAAATCAAGCACAAACAGACAAAATTTTAAAATTCCGATAGGAAGCCCTGGAGCTTTCCTATGCCACCTTCTAGCAAAGCAACACAAAAGATCTTGAAACAAGGTGGGGTGACTTGATGAGGAAGCAGCAGCAGGAACTACACAGAAGAGGAAATAAAACAGCCTGTGTGACACTTTCTCATCTGTTGTCTTTTCAAAACAGAGCAGGTAGCTATATTTAAGAGGTTCCTAGACAGAGATGGGTATCAAATACGAGATGAACAATCACAGAAGGAAAAGCAGTCACAGACCCTTAAAGCCAAAGCTTTCACTTCTAGTATGAAAGAGTAATAGGAGATTCCAAGACAATTACGCACACAGAGGAAGTACCCAAAACAATGCACTGCCAGGCCAGAAGATCTATCTACCACAGGCTGATCAAATCACAAACAATAGAATGACACTAGGCATCATTCTGAAAAGGTTTTCAAAAACTCAAAATGCAAGTATCTAAAAGCTGAGGTACTGGGAGTTGATGTAAGGACACAGCTCAATAAAACTTGTCTGCCCGAACTTCAGGAGAGTTTCCAAGTTTCAGTATCATATGAGCAAACGGTACCTGGACTGGCTGGACTCGAGTCAGAAGCTAACTGTGGAGATAAGGTTTTGACAATTATGTTCCCTACAGCTCTTGCCTCTGCAAAACAATCAACAAGAGGTAATGACAAACTTTGCATGTTGAAATCTGTCCATCATTACTTGGACCAAATGAATTTCTAAGATGGACACTACTCTGGCTTGAGTAGTTGTTAGTTACCCACGTGTGAGTTGTTTTCTACTCCTTTAGGAGGGAGCATATGTGAACTAACATGATGACGAGTCCAACCAAGTAAGATCTTAAAAACTCCTGCCAACTCGAGCAAACCACAGCAGTCATAAATCAGCTTATTTTTAAGGTTAATCATCAGATTGGGAAGGAAAGTTTCAAGATTTCTAACCCCATTCAAGAAACTGTGATTGATGCAAAGGAAAAGGATTATTTTACTGGAAAGAACAAAGCAGCACATACAGATACTGTTATTCAACTTGTTTGAGTTTTAACACTTACCAACTGTTACACCATTAACATACAGTGCAAACTAAACAAACATACAGTGCAAACTCAGTATTTCAACTAGGAAACCCTAAATCCATGGCTGTTCCCAATCTTAATTCTGTACTCTCAGAAACTGTGGAAAAATAGCACATGGCTGTAAGTACAGCAATGCAGAACAGTAGAATTTAACATACATAATACTTAGAGCAGTCATTGAATCCAACTCCTCCATATGACAAAGCCACAGAAAACTCCTAGCTGAAGTACCCCACACACACACTTGGAGAGGCAACTTACCTTGTCATAAGTTTTCTTGCCAAAGTCTACCAAACAGAAAAGGTAAACTGTTTCAATGAGCCATACCCACAGTTCAAAATATTTATACCTTACTCCTAACCTGAATCTATCCCAGATTCCAGTACTCATCTTGTTCTGTGTGACAGACTGAAGAAACCTCTCGTTTCAAATCTTTATTTCCATATAAGAGCTTATGTCAGTCAATTCACATGCTTAGTCCTCTATATAAAGCTTAACAACTTCAGCTCTCCATGTCTTTGGCTGCAGTTTCAACTCAAGCTCCTTTCAGATCTCCAGGCTGCCTGACAACACGGAAGATGTTGCTTCTCCCCACCTCTCTCCCACACGTTTTATTGCTTCATGCTTTGCATTGAGCCTGGATATTGTGCGACAAGTTCCAAGAGATTACTAATCAACACAGAAATTGCTTCCTCAACCTTAAGAATGACCGAGGCGCAAATTTAAAATGCTTGAAGTCAGTGAAAGATAGGAGTTTAGCTAGCTTTTACTATGCAAACTTCTTAAAGTAAAAACAAAGTAAAACCACACAAACCATAAGCTAGAGCTCTGCAATATCAGCATTCCAGTTTCTACATCAGTCCCTGCTCTTTAAATATAATAGGTGGGTAACAGCAAAGAATTACATAAAGAGAGGTGTGGGGAATACAGCAGCAGTTCAGAACTCTCAGAAAAAGAGATCTCCTGTTCTGTGATACCAGATCAGCAAAATACTTATTTCACAGATACCCCAGAACAGTCAAACCACATGAAAATAACAGCTTTCACCACTGCTGCTTCAGATAAATGGACTCAAACCATCAAATATAAGTAACTGTGTTGTTGTTGTTGTTTTTTTTAATGTCTGTGCCTCCCCCAAAGGATATTTCCTCTCCTAGGATGAAACAGTGCCTTCGGGATTTGGCAGAATACCCTAGTGTTGAAGCAAAACTTAAATGAAATTCCATTCATCAAAGAGGCATCCTGTAACACTTCATTTTTCTAGCACTATTTGCATGCACTGCCTCTTGATTTAGTTGTGTCCACTATCCCACTATAAGCCCACCACTCAGTATCAAAAGAATGTAGTCCACCACAAGTCATCCACACAGAAAACTCTTAAATTTCATTCACTACAGGAAAATACCTAAAAAAAAAAAAAGCCTCCCAGCACCCACTTAGCTGTTCTGAGGTGCAAGCTCAAAATATTGTTCGGCACTCTGTCCACTTCAGCTTAGGTCAGTAATCACCAAAGAATCACCAAAACCTGTTAATCTGACATAGCTGCTACCCAACAGATTATGATCACCTGAAGTCTTTTCAGCACAAAAGCATAGCCTCAGATTTTTAGCTCCAAACAGCTAGCAGTTAAGTGTATGGAGGTCAGTACATCATCTTAAGTCATGTCTAAATTTCCATTTTCAAATGGGTGTTACTAAGTGCTCACTAGGACAGAAACTCCATAATTCATCTACATCCAAATAAACTCTCTCATTTTATGGATGGGGGAGTCACTGGCCATTTCACACAACATACATTTGAAGTATGTTTTAGCAAGTAATTTTACCAGCAAGCTATCCTGCTGCTTTACAATTCCCAAATAAAAAAATGAAGCTCAACAGATTTCAATTATCAGCTCAGCATCAGCAATACAACATATATGCCGAAATAATTTTAATTATCTGGTAGACAAATTAATAGGTAATCAGAGCTCTGTCCTTAGAATGCTACTAAAAATGTCAACCCTTTCCAGGGGGCTAGCCTAAAATAGCACAGTTCCACACTGCAAACTGAAAATGAGCTTGTTTTGGGAAGTAAGTAAATTCATATTTTTTTAAAATGATGATTCTGATCAATTTGAACAGGCAGCTTAGACCTATAAATAAATAAATAAATAAATAAATAAATAAATAGAATCTATCTCTAAATATCAAGAAATAGAATTCTCAGTGGCATTGCTGGTTTTGTGGCACACACCCCCTAAGGGCCAGCCTGTAGGTCATTCTTAGTAACACCCCCCACACCACTGAAAGGGCTTAAGGACCTTTCCTCCCTCAGCTGCCTGCAACATCTTGTCCTCCCTTCCAGGCAGCCACCTCCCCTCTACCTTTGACTAACAGATGAATACATTCAGTTAAACACTGAATGACCTCATTGCAGCCAACTGTGCTCAGCTTGAAGTTTGCCACTTCTAACTCAGACCTCAAGACTTTTGTGACCGATATTCACTTGCTTGGCTCCAGCTACATCAGCTAGTCTGACAGAAGTTGTTTCTCCTCTCTCATCCGACTTGCAGCCTGAAATCACCACAGCAACAGTATCACTACTCAAGTTTGGCATCAAGAGAGGGAATTTGGAGAGAAGTGGCTTCATGTGCTCGTGAAAGGCAGCATGGAAACAGATTCATTCATGCTCAGTCCCCTCTCACAGGCTCAGAGTGGCAACTGTAAGGCTTGATATACTGAACTATCAGCTGAAGGCTGCCAGCCAAGGATAACAGGCACACCTCATTCCCTGAAGTTTAGCCCACCTCTAAATATTAGATCAGGAGTTACAATACATAATAATTTACTTGTGAACACCAGTACTATGCATTTGTACTATCAAGAAAGCACAAAACCAAGAGAGTATCTTAGTCTATGACACAAACACACTTTCTTCTTGTTGCATCCTCCTCTCTTCCCTCTGTATCTATACTATTCTTCTACCTGATTCCTCAAAACCTATTGAAAAAAATCACTCTTCACAGAGCACTACTTCATTCTCAGATGTTCTTTGAGGTCTTTCAATGTCAATTCTATCACTCTGAAAAGCTGGTGTAGTTATTAGATTCTTCAGCTTACCTCTTGAAAGGAAGAAATCAGCAAATGGAGTAATGATCCTACCACCCTTCTCAGCATCACCTGCTCAAATTTCTGTCAGATTCTGCAGCCTAAGGAACAAGCTTTCCATTTCCAAGCCACAAAGAGCCTTTCCTGCAGTTCACAACCTATAAACACAAGACCCTCAGGAGCCTCTTCCCTCAACAGAGGAATGACACTGCACAAAACCAGCACTTTAAAAAAATCACTACTTGTTCTTAGTCAGTTAGACCTCAAAGTTCCCTCTTGCATCTGAAAGAATATCCATTTGCTAGAGTACTGCCTAGGAGATTGTGGAATGGATCAAAAACATAGAGACCCAAAGTGCAACAGAACAACCCTCTAAGGACTGCTCGGTTTTCACAGTCATTTTGGTGGAACCTGAAGCGAGGGAATATGGAAAGAAGAAAATGTGCTTCCTGCAGAGAATGTATGTTCGAAAGTGCCCGAAAAGAGACTGAAAATGTGACTGCCTATGTTCAGGATGCACAACGTGCAAACAAGTGCTGTTCATTAATTAGTCTTAACAAAGGTCTGTTTAACAGGATGTGAAGAACAAGAGGTAGAAGTAGCCTCTTCACAGCTGCATGAAGGAGGTATCTGTTGCTCCATTAGAACTCAGATGGGAATTTCTTCTCCTCCCACTCTGTGAAGCCGCCTCATATTTCACACAGCTTTACACTGCACTGCTGTTCTCATTCCCATGGCCATAGCCAAGGAAGACAAGACTAAGACTTAGAAAGTCATCTAAGTATGTGCCTGGATGTTTGTTTTTTTTCAAAATCAAGAAAATACACATGAAAAAAGTTGGACGTAAAAACCAGACTGTTTGAGGAGTTCCCAATTTATTTCAAAGCAACCAACCACAAGATACAAGATGGGTTCCATGAAAGCAGTGTTACTACTTAAAATACAAGGTGACTTCTGTTCTGCTTTGTGACTACCTCCTGGTATCTTCTGTTTGAAGAAAGCAAGCAGTACAAAACATCTTCAGTCAAATGCAGTACAAGCCCACTGTCCCAGAGAAGCTTTTAACACAAGTATACTTAACTTTGCATCCAAGAACCTACCATAAAGGTAAGCCCGATTCCATCTTGGTTGTACTAAAATATCAGTTCCAGAGTCTTCAAATCCCTGAGTAGAACCACCAGCCACTGCAGAACTGTCAGCCTAAGTCTGTAGGGACCCTAAAAACAGAATCAAAGTGGTCTGCAAGTTCTTTACCCATATGCCAACTATTACACTTTCCCTATCAACACCATCAATTCTCACTCAAAATCATACTGTGCAGAATGTATATATAACAAATTAACTAGATCTGTACCAGTATTGCCAGCACTAGACATGGTCCCAGGGAAAAAGGAAGATACTGCAGACAGTATCTTGAAATAGGTTCTTCAGTATCCACTGCCATTTTTATTGGATGCTTCTTTCATTTTCCTGAGAAATAAAATGCTCACACACATTCATAAAATGCTCTTCTACCAACTCCAGCTGGCTAGATAAGCACATCCATAAAGGACAGAAACAGCAGTAGCACAGAATTCTCAGTGCACCACAGAAATGATTACTTATAAGCCTTAAAAGATTACACCCTCAGAGTGCTGAGAAACAGCCTGATGAGAAACAGTTGGGACCTTGAGTAAGCCAGATCTGTCAGAAAGAATGCTCCTTTCAAAACCAGCCCTTGACATGGAATTACACAGCTCTCCATAAAATGACAGATTGCCTCTTTGAAGACATCACACTACATGTAAGTGTGATGGTGCCTCTCAAAGAAGCCCCTGACCAGCAAATAAATCAGAGGACAGAAATCTGCATCTGAACAATGTGGTCCTGAGCTTAAGAGTGGATGAAAAGCAAATTGTAGTCTAAGGATCACCACCCAGAGTTGTTTTAAAAAAAAAAATAAATACTGCCAGACTGCAAAGCACAGGATGATGTTGAAGCAACGATCTTGGAATAAATGAAGCTCTTCTAACAATGCAGAAATTTACAGAGCTATGTTCTGCTCCTCTGCCAGCAACAGCAAAACACTTAGGAGAACTTTCGACAGAACCAGCATTTAATCCCCTACAGTGTCTGTTTGAGGTAGTCTGTGTCCTGCCAACACCAAATGTCTTTGCTAGCTGCAGATCTGACATGAATGCTGACCCTGCCCAGGGAAGTCAAGGAGTACTTGAGAAAATGTGACCTGTAGAACAGTAGGTAGAAGATGAAAGGTTTAGAAGAGCACCTAAGCCAACACAAAGCAAACCTGTAAGACCTCACAAGCATAAGCATGGCCATAATGTAGAGTTTATGTTCACAGAAGGAAGCCAGTATAATAATCTTGCTCATTTGTAAAGACAGTAAATAGAAAGGTAAATACACAGACTGCCATAGAGATGTGGGTATGAAGATGGGAGCCTTACACACTTGGAATAGAGTTTGCTATCAGGTACAGTAAAAGGCAACAGTCACCCCTGTGAGTATTTCAGCTTCTCAAATCCTGGACTGAAACTCATGATTTACTGGTAGGCAGACCCAATTCCCCCCTTCCTACCTACTATCAGTACCAGATCAACACGATAGAAACTATGTGAACAATGGTTTTGAAGGAAACTTGGTATTTTGAAATAAGATCAGAAGAACTCCATGGAGCAGCACTGGACAAAAGGGAAATGGTTTCTCAGTTCTCCCACAAGGAGGAAAAGGAAAAAGCTCTTAGCCAGGTAAGACTTCACTGTCTGGACAATAAGATAAACACAACCTCTCTGACAATTCATGGGAAAGAAAGGAAAAGGAAAATTTGGTAATTTAAATACTTTTAGAATATGTAATTAGAAGCTTTCTCAAGTTATAAGATGACAACTGGATTGGCATGATTTTCAAGTTCAAAAAGCATTTATCTATCTTTTACCTTTATCAAACCTCATTTAGAAGTTGGTTTTCATTAAAATTACAAGCATGCAATTCAAAAAGCCCCAAAGCCAAGTTATTCATCCAAGCGTCTTTAATAGCACATGAAGAAGAGGACTATTGTAACAAAAGACAATCTGCAGAAACAAAGCCTCTTAAGTCAGCCTATTTTCTGATCCTTGATATTCATAGGGTTCCATCAATCAAAATAAAAATCTAGGTCATCAGTATTTCCAGCCAGGACGCAGGAAATAAAAACAGGACATCTTAGGAACCAAAGGTTTACAGCAAAGCATGGAGAAAATCTGGTGAAGCTTCTAACAGACTCTTCTGGTATAACTTTAATCCTCTTCTACCCCAAACATCAGCCATTCCAGCTTTAATACCTCTTCCTATACTCTGAAGTCAAATGAAGAAGGGCAAAGCAGCATTTTTCAGCCCAAAAAGAACCTTGGACTGACAAGTATTTTATACATACACTACCCTAAATTCTATTTTTATATATACACTGCTGTTCCCCACCTATCCACCAATACTTGGAAAATAACACATCTACCATGTAGGATTTTCTCAATGCCAGGGAAGATACACTCTCAGAAAGAGGATTTTAACCAGAGCATCACAAATATGGTTTACCATCCAAATCTGCCCTTGGAAAGCTATTGTGAAATAAATTGGTATTTTCTTGTCTTTAAAGGCAAGAAAAGCATCTCAGTGTAGAATTCACTGCAATCCATGGATAAGATGATGAATTTCAGATGTTAGCTGAGACAAAGACACTGCCAAAAACTTGTTTCTGGTAAATCAGTTATACTTCAAAAGATACAAATCACACCTCAAAAGGCAGGGAAGGGATTACCAAGGGTTGCAGGTTCCAGTCCTTTGAAAAGAAAGGAGAGCAGGGAGGAAGCACCACCCAGGGCTCAGAGCATCTGCCAAGGAGAAAAGAGGGGTTCAGTCAACCCACTTGGACACAGGATGAGACACATCCTTGCTCCTGGGACCATCACACCAGCCCTTGTGAGTAGTAGACTAAGAAAGACAAGGTGGGGAAGCAAAGCCAGACTTTCCTACAGGGAAGGGTTAAGAACCTCCACAGAGTTATGGTGGGGTACCAGAGGTTTTATACAGGTAAGGGGGGGATTTCAGCCAATAACGTCTCCAGGGCAGTTTTGTGTACATTGTGTTTTTCCCATATTCCAAAGAGAGACCAGTTCTGATATGCTGCCCCTGGTACACCTTCAGCAATTAACTTTTTGCATCTGCTACTGGAAAACACCTGGAAAACGCAGCCTGTCGTAGGCAATGCAACAAACACTCCTGGCTTTGTCTTGCGGTGTTTTGCTAGATAGCCACAGTCAGCAAGCTACTGGTAATCCTGAAAAGGTCTGATTTCACACCAAAAGTCAGTCCTGGGCAAAGACTCATTTGCCATGTTGCTGTGTTGTTATAATGGAAAGTTTATAGCCCAAGGACAGCAAGAAAACCACCAGATCTCTGCATTAGTTTTACTACCTATTCAGCAGGGGAAGCCTTCCGCTCACTCTTCTCAGTCATCACCCCTTATCACTGGCATGCAACATAAATTCTAAAATATAATTAGCATCCAAATTAACTTCTACGCAAGCATTTTCTTTCAGCTCACCATTCCCATCAGGAGATAGAAGCCATGCATAAAAAAAAAAGACAACACTCGGGCATGGCAGCAGGGAAAAAAAGTTAGGCGAGACAGGTACACTGACTTGGTAGTAGAATAAAGAGTCTCAATAGACCTGGAAGAGAAGCAAAAGGGGCTAAAAGAAATGTATAAAAAAATGTGAATGCTCACAGAATGTTTAACCTCATTTCTGGCAACTGAGAGGCTGCAATATGAGCCATATGCACCATAGAGGGATCATCTGCTAAAATAATACTGTCATGTTTGCACTGAAACTTTCCAACACGATTTCTCAGAGAAAAAAAAAAAAGACAGGAAGAGCTTCTTGCCCTTGACACACAACTCCAGTGAAATTCAAGTAAACCTGGCCTATGCACAACCGAGAGCCCCAGTGTGTTCCAGATGACTTACATGACACCTTGCAGGACCTTCTGAGGATCCAGGTCAAATAATCTATCAACGTAATGGCGGCTACTGGCCGTGACCTCCTGCAGAGAGAGAAAAACAACTGTCAAGAGTTTACAGCAATTCATATAAACACCAAGGGCTAACACAGGAGCAAGTCTACAAAACCAACCAGGCAGGACAGCAGCAAACCCAGAGAACCTTATTTAAATCTGCAGAACGTCACCTCAGGGCAACATCCACAATTAACCCTGTGTTGAAGTGTGATCTAATGATGAGGGACTTCAACAACATGTTACGAGTCAAAGGTAATTAACAGAGTGCTCTTTATGAGCGGGGCACACAAAATGGGTCTGCTTCAGTTATCAGCACTGCCTTCAGTTCCAGTTTTATTACGTTTAATTGCAACAGAGCAAAAGCAGAAATTCCTGAAAGCAAAAGTTTCTGAGAGCAGTTAATGTTGCTCAAGAAGCATACCCACACACTAGCTCTCAAAAATAAGGAAGTTGGTATCAAACACTTTTCTGTAACTTACTGTGTCAGAACATGCCAAGACATCTCAGAGGTTGTCCTTCTACGCGCTGTCACACACAGCTTCCACAGGGACAGCAGCACATTCTCCACAACATTCCCACAGCTACTTTATAAGATCAAGTGAACTCCCTCCTCAACAACAGGACTATGCTTGTAAGCTAAATATTCATGCACCAATGATTTGTTATTCCCTTTGAGGAGATCCAAAGTTGCAGATGGCAAGCATTCCCAAAAACTAGAGTGGGAAGGGGGAAGGGAATTTTCCCTCCAGGTTCTCATCAACACGTGCCAGGGTGTTTCCATTATCTTGGGTTTTTTCCCTTTTTGCCAGCCCTACTTTTTTATTAGGCTTTTCCCATTTTTTCCTTGTGAGTTTTGCTTGAAAGAAGCTGTAAGGGAATTGAAAACTCTTTCTTGCTTTTTCAAGTATCTACTCTTGGACTGAATCTGTTCCTGCTTTCCCACCCAGATGTCAGAAGCACTTGCTTGTGGTCTCATGTAACTCAGAGGAATCACCAAGAGGCAGAAGTCTCCTTTGTCTCTAGAAATACTCTTAAATTAAGCCAAATAAATTTTACAGGTAAACTTCCACCACGGAACAAAAGACAAGATCTTTTCAAAACAGAAGCAGCAGCACTTTCATCTGTGTGTCCACATGTAAAAGACTCCAGGACTTCAGAGATGCCACTGCTTTCTGTTTCTAAAACATCCTGGCTTCCACCCTATCAAACACCAGGTTTGTAACGCGTAGCAGAAGGGCATTCCTATCCGGGCAAACAAGTTTTTCAGGTAGCACCCAAAAATAATTTATCAGCATCATCAGATTATTCCCAGTCCTCTTCCCTCGCACGAAATGCCAAGGGGAGAGAAAAAAAAAAAGACAAAAGCCCCAAACCTGGGCTCTTGGGGCGCTCTCCGGGCTACACCCCTGGGCTCCCAGCCCCGGGGCCACCACTCGGTGAGCCCCCCGGGACCCCCCGGGCCCGCAGCCCCGGGAGCTCCCCCCGGGGACCAGCGCTGCGGCCCCGCGGGGCTGGCAGAGCCCGCCGGGCCCCGGGACCCTCCCGGTGCTGAGCGGGAGTTCCGGAGGGACGGCGAACGTGTGCGGGAGGGCAGGGTCGTGTCACCGGGTGAAACACGCCGAGAACAGCCCGCACGGGACAGACCCGGGACAGGCTCCCCGGGGGCGGGGCGGGGAGC
>NW_009952570.1:894042-904831 GCF_000747805.2 Chaetura pelagica
GGGACACCGGCCGTGCCGGGCTTGGGCGGGAGATTCGCCCGGCGTTTGCAGCCTTGGGAGATGTTGGGAAGCGGTTACAAGGGCACAGTCCTCGTCGGGACACAGCCCTGCCCTGCCCCTTGCCTCCCTGCACATAAAACAGGTGCTCGGGGTTCCTTTCTCTGTCACCTCCCTGAATTTGGGTTCCGTTTTTTGCAAGCCCCCCCCCCGCCTCGCTCTAGACTTGTACAATATCTGGTCTTCTTTACCTTAGCCCCCTGTGTTCCACACCCTGAGCCCCGGGGGTGCTGGTTCCACCCACCCCGTTGCTCCCGGGAACAACCACACGCGAGGAAGGGCCGTGGAAACAGCACAGGTCGGGGTGATGCTCCTGGCGAGGGAAGCACAGGTTTGCCAGCTGTTGGCACGTGCCGAGGATAAAGGCAGCACAACAAACACAAGTGGACTTTAATAGCTTTTAATACTAAAAAAAAAATACTCCACTTCTGAAATAAAGCTATCCCCCTTTTTTTTCTCCCAAGTAGATGGACAACACGCTTGGAACACAAGACCTGTGTGCCAGCCTGGAAGGAAACAGGTGAACACCCTTCTCAGGCACTTTACAGGTAACAGCAAAACTTTTTAGAGTTGTTTTTCATACACTGAAAAATCTGATACAAAGGGCTGACAGAGAAATGTTTTCCAGATGTTTCTTACTAAACTTTTTAAAAATTCAGCAGTTTTCAAAGACTCTAAAGGTTCTTCTTAAATAGGACTGAAGACTCCCCATCTTAAAAGCTGAATAAAATGTGTCAGCCTTCCTTAGTGTTTTACATACTTTTTTGGAGCAGATGGGTCTTTACTGGAGAAGCTTCAAGTTCAGAGCTTCAGTGGAATTCTACATGCAGCAGAGGATCTTGCTGACAGGAAAAATCCATAATGGGACGAGAGACCAGGAGAGGAGGACAATTCAAACTGCAAAGAGGGGGTGAACAACTGCAAGAAAGGGCACAGTAACTCGTATGTAGGTCAGACATGGTTTGTAGTCTGAAAGATTTTATGTTAACTATGTTTACCAGCTGCACTCTGCTCAATAATGTTGAAGTAGTTTATATTTTTAAAAAAATAAAATTTTAAAGATTCAGAAATCAGTGTTCTGTCTTGTCAAAGTATCCTGCTTTCTAAAAAGCCAAACCACATTTACCAGAAAGGGGGAGACATGGGACAACACACAACAGTTTGCTTTAAAAACATATGAAATTAGACTAAAAAGTCTGTAACCTACATCTTCCACTCCAGTTCACAGATAATCTGGCAGCTGAAGACCACGCTCAGATTTCTTGGGAGAGTTTTCAAGTTCATAACACAACTTAAAATACTTTATTTCCATTATAGTCTTCAGACTTCATCAGGCATGCTTAGGATTTCAGCATGGCAGACACAGGACCCTTAAAGATACTCAGCTCTCTTCAGCAATCTAGCTGATAGTTCAAAGGTACTTCAGATAACCTGAGGGTTACACCAAATGCTTCCACTTTTCATCACGTATGACCACAGCTGTCTTTGGTGGGTGTTTGGACACACCAGCAGGTACAGAGGGACACAGGAGCAGTATTAAGTGCCACACTAATCATTTAGTCAACAACACAGCATCCTCTGGGGGGAAAAAAAATGTGAATGGTATCAACTCACTAGTATGAAAGCTGTTCATCAGAACTGTGAGAGCATTCATTTTGCCATTTTCTAGCCCCTGAATACTTAATCTGTGTTTAGTTTTCATAGTGTGCTATTGCCAGAAGAGGAACCAAGATGAATCCCAGAACGTGGAAGTCATTTTAAAGTCTTGTCAGTTGTTTCCCTGCTACAAAACTCTCACCAATCCGTTTCACTCACGATTCCCTGCCCAGTTCCCTGTTCCTGTCAGGACGTTTCCTTCTCCACAGTGCCTGTGCCTTAGAAGAGTAACAGCACCCAGGGTTTACCTCTGCTCTCAAGGGCAGCACAGTCACGAGGGAGTCCTGCTCTGTCTGGACTCCCAAAAGCTCAGCAGCACAGAATTCCAGCAGAACTTGACTGCACGACTTACGTCCTATGTCATTTGTTCTTGAAACACTCTCCTGATCATCAATTCCATAGCTTTTGTTATCCTCACAGCCTCTTAGGCCAAAGGAGTGTCATTTGTTTACTAAGAATTCAGGGCAAAATACAGCAGTAAAAATAAATCTTCCAAGAGGATCTATATTCTGGCAGCTCCTGCTCTCAGTCAGCTGAAGGTCATGAAGGTACTTTGGAAGATTCAAAATCCAGTTTTAGGAATTGGACAAGTTACATACTACAGAAAAGAAGTGGCAGGAGAAAACTTAGGCTAATGATAATGGCAGCCATTACTGTCGCAGGCAACTTAGAAACATCAACCACCTTGTATAAAAAATACAACACAGGCTTAATTAGTAAGAATTGAGACAGTGATGATGTCCACATTTAGGAAGCTGTTCAGCCAGACTGCTTGCATTTTGTGTCATTGTTCTCAAGTTGTCACAAAGAGCACACGAGTAAGTTTTTAAGAACAAAGATGCACTCTTTCATGGTTCCCACAAAACTGTCATGCTTCAAATTAAGAGACTTGGTCCCCTATCAAAATTGTAATTAAAAGCCAATGCTGGACAAAACACAATTGTTTCCGACCATGAAGTTTTTCTATGGCATGAATATCACCAGGAACAAAAATCTTCACTCTTCTACTGCTGTTTTGCTATCATGGGAATTCTACTTTCGAATTTAGTTCACGGAGTTATTGCATATGCTACTCTGTATTAAAAGTTCAGTATAAAACAAGACAACAGCAATAAAATCAAATCATTCAGTCTCGTAAGCCAGACATCCTCTCACTTTGACTTGAGTTACAGTTTGACAGTCCTTTTCTTGAAGATACCCAGTATACATTAGTAACCAAGAACTGAAGCAAAATCATCTGATTATACATGAGCTTTAAATCCTTTAACAAAGTACTTTGTTGGAAAAGTCTGTTTCTGACTTAGCTGTTCAACCCAGATAAATATTCTTCCCTTTGAGAGGTTCATACGACCTCTTCAGCTCAAGCAAAATGAGTAAGATCAAGTAAGATTAAAAGCACAAGCAGTTCACCCCAGTTCTCACCACGTTCCCATGAAAAGGTGTGGAGAGAACTTATTGATACACCACGTGAAATATTATTCTGTTTTATCTTCATCCTCTGCAGCATAGATGGCTTGATTCCTTCTCTTAATTTTTTTAATGCCACTGTTCCCATTCTCACTGCCACCAACACGCTTTAATGGTCTCTCAGTTAAGCTCTTCTCTTCCCCCTGCTTGCTGGCACCAGATTTCTCCAGCTCCTCATTAGTGGAGTCCATAGCATCATCAGATGACACTGCCATGGAATCCGGCATGATCCGGATGTCAGAAAAGCTTGCAGAAAAGTCAGGAGGATGATCAGGGGAAGGATCTACAGAGCATGTACTCAAGTCTTCATCACCACCTTCTTCATCCAGCATTATTTCATCTGGATTAAAGGATGAAAGTCCAGAATTATCTGTATTATATTCACTGGGTTCCTCTGCTGACCCAGTACTGTCCATCTCCTCTTCCTCCTCCTCATCTTCATCCTCACCCCGTGCTGAGCCCTCTTCTTTAGCTTGCTGGATCCTGGCATTGATGTCAGTCAGACCAAACTGGGCACAAAACTCAGTGGTCTGAGGGTTGATGGTATGAACTGGTTTCACCTGTTTTTGGGGCTTGCTGGGATCATAACAAGCAGCTGTCAATGTGAAGTTACATGGAATTTTGAGGTCATGATTCAGCTCTTCTAACACCTCTTTGATGGCTTCTTCTGTCACACTGTAATCCCACCTAAAGAAGTGTATTAAGTTTAAACATGTGCTCTAGTCAACAGGTATTTCCTGTTCCCACTGCAAAGAGAAACTTTTAAAGATAGGTAACAAATTAATTTTAAAACAGACACCTCACTTCTTACATGATTTCTCAGGAAATTAGGTTACCTTAGGTCAACACTGAGACTCCCCTCTGCCGACCCAGGATGTGTGGGGCAGCCCACTCCATTAGCATCCACCCACCCACCCCCAGCATCAGCCTCATTTCTGGTCTCACAGTGTAACTGGCAAGAGGATCAGACACTGCCTGGATTTTGCCCCTCAAATGGTGGTACAAGGTGCGTCAAACAAAACTAACAGCCCACGCAGAGCAGTAAAGAAGTGTGTATGCTCTGGAGCACAGGTCTTGTCCCCATCCCCAGCCCCTCTGTTCACCAAGGCATTTAGCAAGCCCTACAGACATGGCAGGCTGGTTTACTTCCAGCAAAATCCCACTTTCCTCTCTACCTTGCATACAACTTACTTTGCATGGAGACCATTATTTTCAGGCATATTCCAGGAGCTCTGAGTCACATTAACAAGACTGTTGGTGGCCTTGAGGACTGCAATCCACTCAGCATCATACTCCAGGGAATCACCTGCACTAGGATCATGTTCTACATCTATTATCTGTTTAAAATAACACAGAAACCAGAGGAGGTGACTTATTTCTCTTGACACCAGAGACTGATTCAAGTTTCAAGGGTTACTTTCATGGTATAGAGTTTTTTAATTAAGTTTCAAGTACACTGAGCTAGAGGTCTCAATCTAACAAGTCCTTTCAAGTTAGGCCTACACAGAAGTTTAGAGCAGTAAGGGGGCTAAGAAATTACTATCAACACTAGTGAAAAAGGCATTTCTGTATTTTATAGCAGAACACCCTCCTTCCTACTGCCAGCCACTGGGTAGTTAAGCAACTCAGAAGCCAGAATTTGCCTACTTTTAAGTTCATGCCACCTTCTCTATTGGAAATACATCAGGAACTGATAGGAACACTAAGTGACATTAACCCAAATCAAACCATCCACTTCTGCCAAACTAACCTTATGAGATAGTTTTAGAAAAAACAAGCAAACCAGGATACACCAGAGCTACACACAAGTGGATCATCACATTACTGGAGGATGTATTATTTCAGATCAGTTTTGCTACAGGGCTTAAAGTCTGCAGTAGTACCCCAGTGTACCTTTGCAGAGCAGAAGCAATCCTGTCTATTTCTCATACTCTCTCCCATCTTTAAAAGTAGCTACTAAGGGAACTAGATCCCACCACACACCCAAAGGACAGGAAATGAACCATCTTCTCTTTAGGTTGGCTAATAAAAGCTACCTTGAAGTCAGACTACTAAAACACTTGACTGCATTTGAAGAACAAGCTGTCAGCAGCTCCTCTCTCCTAGCAAAGGGGCTTTAAAGTCATCTATCCCAGAATTTAGAGCTGGCATTCAGGAAGGCCATGGACACCAACAGTGTTTAGCTCCTGGCAAATCAGTTTGGCACTCATGTTGAAAGTTCCCACAACCTAGACCTCCTGCTTGTCCACTGCCCTTCCTAGCCAAGACATACACCCAACAAAAAGGAGCAAAAGGACTTCCTAGAAAGTCATATCAATCCTTCCTGGAATCCCCAACACTGAAAGGGAGCTGCAGTAGTCAACAATTCATGAGTCCAGATCTGAAGAAAGAGGCATTAGTTGACCCAAACTAAACTGTGAAAGAAGAGCCTCAAGATGGGCTTTCTTCTTAGGTCTGACATTTGTCAAAACACCACATGAGGAGATTCAATTGAGGAGAAAGTAGAGCTACTCCTCCAATTAGTCAACTACTTGTTCTAAGGTGGAAGGAAATGGAAGGAACAGGAAAACACCAGGCCTGCATGACAGGACACAAGGTCTGCTTAATTCAAGTCAGTGTCAAAGCCATTCCATGCATGCACCATTCCTACTTTCTTCCCAGTTCCTCCGTTTATCAGAACTATCCTTCAGCTCGTGTCTAAGCACAGCACTCAGAAGTTCAGCCAAGTGAAGTACTTCAGAAGTGAAAACACATGGTCCTCACCTGCAGAAAGTCTCTGTGTGGCAGGCATTTATCCAGAGCCAAAAACTTGGTTGCTTTTGGTAGCTCCTCTTTGGAGTTTGTCTAGGAAATAAAAAGTGTTAACAGAGTCATTAGCACTTCTATGAAACCTGACCATTCTAAACAACTTATAGAGAAAGATTTAAAGGCTCATTTATACAGAAAAAGACTTTCTGAAATAGAAAATCAGCATAGGATTGTAAGAGATGAGGGGACAAAGAGAAAGACACACTTCACTGAAGACAAAAAGGACACTGGATAGAGATGAAGATAAAGCAAGAGCCACACATCACCCTTAAGCAAGGCAGCTTAGCACACCCAGCCCTGCAGCAAATCTTCTAACATCACTGGAAAGAGACTTGTTAACTCTAGAAGCTCTAAAGTTACATTTTTACAGCTTGCAAATAAGAATAGCACATCACACCAATTTCAGGAATAACTCAAACCAAAAGTTTCTCACCCACAGGGGCTAGTTTTTATCTACCCAGGCCACAAGACAACTTCATCTGCCAAGCCTTACTACGTGTATTCCCACCCCCAGTTAACCAAGATCATCTTTTCAGTCACTCTATCAGCTGGTTTTGAAGCTGTCTCCTTCCCCAGTGCAGTGGGAGAGAGAGTGCTTTTCTATAAACTTCAAGCAAGAAGTTTCAGGTGCATTAATGTTAGCTGCCCCTGAAGAAAATGAGGTATTTACATCACTGATTTATAACATCTCATTACCTTGCATCAGGCTACTAGTCTTAACACCACTTGGTGTTTTGTGGCTTAAGCTGAGTTTTGCTAACTGAGCAAAAACATTAAGAAGTTGCTTTTCAGGACATTGTTACCTGCATTGGAATTCTAAAATGTGCTCAGGACACATAAATTCTTAATTATTTTTTTTCCCTTTACCTGGTGTTGCATGAAAGCTGCAAATTTAACATGCAGATGTGCTGAGAACCAGTAGGTGGGTTTCAGATGCTGCAGAAGCTCTGAAGCAGCCGGGCTTCCTAGTGTGTTGCTCTCCACCTCTTGACGGAAGAAAGATTTCATTTTTAGAAGCTGATTCTTGTTTCCATAGTGATAGATGCTCCTTGGCCAGTCATGGGACATGAATATATCAATTGGACACTTTAGCTGTCAAGCCAAAATGCATGCGGGGTAAATAAAACACGTACAATAAAGAAGTTTGCAAATTACACAGCACAAGATGGAACACGTGTCATGCGTTCTACCTCAGACCTTGGCTGTGACCAAGAGCCTCACTTTCAAAGCAACTACATGTACCACCAAGCCCCATCTTTCAGGTGGCCTTTGAAGTTGTCAAGGGACTTGTCTCCATGGTTTGCACTACACTTTCTTGGGACAGTCAGCTGTGGTTTAGATATAGTGTCTTATAAAAGAGACTGTAGCATCACAGGGAGTGTCAGGCACTCAGAAGACAACTCTTAAAAATTGCAGCTACAGACCAAGTTCTCTACTCATAATCTAAGACACCTTCTTCCTCATGAATTTTTTATAACCTTTGTTTAAAAGGGATAATGGCTAGGCATGATACTCCTCCTCAAAGGAAGCCCCCTTCAGAAGTCTAATCAATGTCCTAAGCACATGTTGCTTTGATATCAGCATATTTCCCTGGGCCATATCAGAACACACATCCAGATCAAACCTGTGTCCAACTAGTAGGAAACTTGCAGCGAAATTCATCAAACGCCGTACAATGATAGCAAACAACCTTTCTCTTATGTTCAGCAGCCCTGTACCTACTGAGCACTGAAGTGCGCAACTGCAACCCCAATAACCATTCACAAGCTATTTACAAACACATCTGTTCACACCACAGCCTCAGCCAAGCCCTTGTGACAAAGCTGGGAGTAGGCAACAGCTCCAAAAAGAGAGGCAATCTGTCCTTTGAATTTCTCACCCTAGAGTCAGAAGTACTTCAACCACTGAAATTCAGGATCAGCTGGCTCAATTTTGATTAGTTAACTTTGTACCAACCACCTTGCATGTAGCATCCATCTTTTTAAAGCTAACATGAAGCTGGAACAGAGGTGCAGAGCTGGAGTGCCTTCAGTTCTGTTAATTTTATCCAGTTGAAAAAAACAAAGAGAAACAAACAATAATAAAAAAACACTCCTGCCTGGGCCTGCTGCAGACCATGTTTGCACTGCTGCACAAAGCACTGGAGATATTCAGGAGGAACAGCAGTGGAATAACACCCAGCATAAAATGGGCTGACCTGATTACCTGGGAGTTGTTGGCAAGATTTGCTATCCAGTAGTGTACTTGTTCATAGCAGCTTCAACATCTTCTAAATTAATGAAATTTACCACTGCTTATATATAATTTTTTTTACCTACCTGCTTGAGACTTCTAAATTAATGAAATTTACCACTGCTTTAAAAAATATATATAATTTTTTTTACCTACCTGCTTGAGCTTGAAGACCTCAATGTTCCTCACATGGTAAGCACTTCTAATTGTTTGCTGGTTGTATGGTGGGCTCTCAAAGTGGCCTGCAACATTGAGAAAAACAGTAGTTGCCTGCAGCAATAGTTGCCTCCTAACAAATTGCAAGCTAGCTTCTGGTGCTCACCTGAGAGCAGCCCCACACACAAGGCTGCCAACACTTACAGGAGACACTGCATTTCCTTTACATGAAGCTTACACCAACAGGCTGCTATAATTTCAAGGCAAATATGTTGTAAAAATAAGTCTACCACAATGAGCATTTCTTCCATTCTGTGTCTTATTTTCATAAGGAATACAGGATTGTATGTCATTCAGCCAGGGAAAGAAAACAAAATATGAGCTTGACTTCAATACTGAAAACGCAGGACTCATTTGAAAGGAGTAACTTTTGGAAGAAAGATTTATGTGCTGAATTCCTGAGTGAGGTTTTGTAGCTCCCTGGTGAGGAGACAACCCTCACTGCTTCCCCACACCTCCTTCTTCTGCAGTTTTAGGCTGCACGTGCAATCACAGACCTGCAGAGCTGTGTGCTGCACGTGTAATACTAATGTACATGTAACTACATGTAAACACATGTAATACCAATGTCATGGCTACACATGCAAACATGGTGGCACAGTCAAAGACCACGAGGTGAACAGGAACAAGCAAACTTTGGGTATTGACACAGTGAGAGCACTGATTAGCCAGTGATCAGAATTTAAGGTAGGACATAACAACTCAAAAGAAGTACCATCTAAAAGATCACAAAGCACTTTCTGTGTTTCTCTGAGAGTGCTGCCACCAACCATGAAACCACAGATAGACAGATCCAGCAGCAGCTGAAACATGCCTGTAACTGCCCACAGCCACCACTGGCTCTGGAAGAGCAAACATGTACCCTGTCAAAAGGGACATAGTCTCCAACTTTGCCTTTGGACAAAGAAACCTGGAGGTCCTATGTACTCCTGAAAACAAACAGAAAAATTACATTCAGGGTAGCTAGCATTACTGGTAAAAAAGTCTAATCTCCCACATGCAATATTCAGGTATACAAACTGTATGCCTGAAAATAACAAATTTAATTAGCACTGATAAGTATTGATGAGAATCAGGTGTTCTAGAAAACTAGTTCAGTACTTTGCAGCCTGAAAGCTTCTCTGAAGCAGGATGGTACTAAAGGGGATGTTACTGCACAGCATTTGTAAGTAAGAGACCACTACTTCATGTGCCAAGAAGATCAGAAAGACTAAACTATGGTCTCTTTGCTGACACCAGGTATCACCTGTGAGAAGACCCTCCCAGGAAGGACTCCTAAATACACATCCCCATAACCAGGAGGAACTGATCTCGAAATGTACTGACACTGAGTTGCAGCTCAGAACACTATGTTTGTACAATATCACACTTACAAATTGGCTGTTTCACACAAGGAAAACCAAAGCCTCACACAGCATGTTAAAAGGACACTGCCATGGAAAAATCAAGCCTGCTCCAACAACACCACTCAAAAGGCTCACTGCTTCCTGATGTGGTGGCCAGGCAGCTCCCAGCTCATCTACCACCTTCAGAAAAATACACATTGAGCCAAGAGAGGCTTCCAGCATAGGAGTTGGTTCAGCAAAGAGGAGAAGGTAGATAGTAAATGATCCATGAGCCAGCAGTGTGTCCGTGCTGACAAGAGGGCCAATGGAATCCTGGGGTGCATGAGGAAGTGTGTGGCCAGTAGGTCAAAGGAGGTCATTGTCCCCCCTGCTCTGTTCTGGTGAGGCCACGTCTGAAGATCTGGGACCAGTTCTGGGCTCCCCAGTTCAAGAGAGACAGGGAACTGCTGGAGAGAGTCCAGGGGAGGGTGACAAAGATTATTGGGGGGTTGGAGCATCTCCCTGATGAGGAAAGGCTGGGAGAGCTGGGGCTGTTCAGCCTGGAGAGGAGGAGGCTGAGGGGAGACCTTGTTCATGCCTGTAGGTATCTCAGGGTGGGTGCAGGAGGATGGAGCCAGACTCTGCTCAGCAGTGCCCAGGGACAGGACGAGGGGCAATGGGCACAGGCTGGAACGTGGGAAGTGCCAGTGAAATATGAGGAGAAACTTCTTTATGGTGAGGGTGACAGAGCCCTGGGACAGGCTGCCCAGGGAGGGTGTGGAGTCTCCATCTCTGGAGATACTCAAACCCCCTGGATGCAGCCCTGGGGAATGTGCTCTGGGCAATCCGAGGCCCCTTCCAGCCCTGCGGACACGGCCGGACCCTCCCGCACGGCCCTGTCCCGCCCTACCTTTCCGGTAGTCGTGAGACTTGAAGATGCCCGAGATGCCGCCGATCCGGACGCCGCGGAACCGCACCACGCCCGCGTAGCCTGCGGAGACGGGAGGGCGGCGGGTCACGGCGGGGGC
>NW_009952570.1:905138-906621 GCF_000747805.2 Chaetura pelagica
GTCTCGGGCGGACGCGCCAGCGGCTCCAGCGTCTCGTACAGCTTGTCCAGGCCGCCATGGCAGCACCCGGCCACCGCCACCTTCATCGCCGCTCCCGCACCGCGCGGGCGGGACCTTCCGCTGCACCGACCGCCCCGGCCCGGAAGGTCCCGCCGGCGCCTGCGCGGCCCGGGAGCGGAACGTCCGTCCCCGGGAGGGCACCCGCGGCCTCCCGAGCACTGGGTGGCACTTGTGGCACGTCGGGGAGCCGCTCCAGGGTGTTTTTTGTTTCCCCGCTGGGGTTTGTGTTTTGGTTTTGTTTTGTTTGTTTTGGGGGTTTTTTGCCAGGCTCGAGGGCAGATCACAAGGGCAGGGTTAGGCAGCAATTTGTTACCCTGTATCGTAGACTCACAGAACCATTCGGGTTGGAAAAGCCCCGTGGGATCCCCCAGTCCCACCACCATCCCTGCTCCACAAACCTCTCCCCTAAACCACCTCCACCAACACCACATCCCAACCCTTCAGCACACCCAGGGATGGTGACTCCACCACCTCCCTGGGCAGCCTGTTCCGGGGTCTGAACACTCTTCCTGGGAATAAATGTTCCTCATGTCCAGCTTAAACCTGCCCTGGTGCAGCTTGAAGCCCTTCCCTCTTGCTCTGTCACTAATTAGAAGAGACCAGCACCAACCTCTGCAATGACCTTTCAGGTGGCTGCACAGACTGATGAGCTCTCCCCTCAGCCTCCTCTGCCTCAGACTAAACATTCCCAGCTCCTTCAAGTGTCCTTCATCAGATTGATTCTCCAGGCCCTTCCCCAGCTCCGTTGCCTCCTCTGTCCTGGCTCCAGCACCTCGAGATCTCTCTGGAATTGAGGTGCCCAAAACTGGACACAACACTCCAGGTGTGGCCTCACCAGTGCTGAGCACAGGGGGGACAAACATAGAGGAAACCCAGTGTTCTGCAGGGGGTTTGCATGGATTTCTCTGCTGCTGGGGACACTCAGGAGGAGCAAACCCTCTGCTGACACCAGCCTGCCTGCTTCCTTCTTGCTTCTGAGCCAAACCTCTGGTTTCAGACAGACCCCCTGCCTGGCACTGGATGTGTGCCCAGCCTGGAGCAGTTATTGAAGCATTAAGAGCTGCTCAGAGGGCAACTTCATGAAAACACCCAGAGCAGGAGGCCTTGATGTTGTCAGCTGAGCAGTAAATAAGCACTTTATGAGCCCAGCAGTGCACACTAGATGGCATCCCAGGCCTTGCTGACTGCTCCTGCCTTCCTGCTGGGAGAGGACAAGGGGGATGGATGAAAAATGGGAGAGGGGGGATTTGGGTGAGACATGAGGAGGGAATTGTGGAGTGTGAGGGTGGTGAGAGCCTGGCCCAGGTTGCCCAGGGAAGCTGTGGCTGCCCCATCCCTGGCAGTGTTGAAGGGCAGGTTGGATGGGGCTTGGAGCAGCCTGGGCTGGTGGGAGGTGTCCCTGCCCATGCAGGGGGTTGGATCT
>NW_009952570.1:906860-909038 GCF_000747805.2 Chaetura pelagica
GGCAGTTGGGGGAGCCGCTCCAGGGTGTTTTTTGTTTCCCCGCTGGGGTTTGTGTTTTGGTTTTGTTTTGTTTGTTTTGGGGGTTTTTTGCCAGGCTCGAGGGCAGATCACAAGGGCAGGGTTAGGCAGCAATTTGTTACCCTGTATCGTAGACTCACAGAACCATTCGGGTTGGAAAAGCCCCGTGGGATCCCCCAGTCCCACCACCATCCCTGCTCCACAAACCTCTCCCCTAAACCACCTCCACCAACACCACATCCCAACCCTTCAGCACACCCAGGGATGGTGACTCCACCACCTCCCTGGGCAGCCTGTTCCGGGGTCTGAACACTCTTCCTGGGAATAAATGTTCCTCATGTCCAGCTTAAACCTGCCCTGGTGCAGCTTGAAGCCCTTCCCTCTTGCTCTGTCACTAATTAGAAGAGACCAGCACCAACCTCTGCAATGACCTTTCAGGTGGCTGCACAGACTGATGAGCTCTCCCCTCAGCCTCCTCTGCCTCAGACTAAACATTCCCAGCTCCTTCAAGTGTCCTTCATCAGATTGATTCTCCAGGCCCTTCCCCAGCTCCGTTGCCTCCTCTCCTTGCTCCAGCACCTCGAGATCTCTCTGGAATTGAGGTGCACAGCACTCCAGGTGCTGAGCACAGGGGGAATTGTGGAGCCAGGCAGACATTTCTCTTCCCCTTTTACTTTATGGCCTGTCTTCTGAGACTCAGAAAACATGAGTGTAATTTCACAGTGTTGGGTTACTGTGTGTTCTCTTGGTCAACCCAGCTGAAGTGAAGGGGAAAGTTCCTCCAGCTTTCAAACCCCACCACTCTCCAGAGTAGAAGGTTGCACATTAGTGTTCCTGGGTGCACTTGGATCAGTCACTAGCTTTTCTGAGCCTTACCAGGGCACAGTGTGAGAGCTCCTGTCAGCCCAAGACACCTCGTGGGAATGCTTTCCAGCATCTCTGGGGAAGAACAGCAGCTCCCTGCACACACCGCATCTCAGAATTCCTGAAAGGGAGCAGGCAAAAGACAGAAAAGGTGTGTGAGTCTCCAGAAGAAACCACTTTACCTGAGATACGTTATCTTGAGAAGCTTCCTGGGGCTGCCAGCAGGTGCTTCTCCTCCCCACCCAATTCATCCCTTCAGTCAAGGTAAGCTGATGCTGGAATTGCAGCTCCAAGGGTTTTTAGCTCAGGCTCATTTCTCACACTCCATGTGCCTCTTATCCCAGGTGAACTGGTCCATAGCAAAGTCTATCAGCTTTGTTTATTTTGTAGCATTTTAGTATTTGTGCACTATTCATTATGCATCTCAACATCCCTAATTCAGCACTGGGTGTTCACTCAGCAAAACTGCTCAGAGCCTTCCCCAGCAGCCCGACCACAAAGGGAACCAGCCACGCTGTTATTTACAGGTTAAGTAGTAGCAAGTTAATGCTTAACTGTTATTGGGAATTTATTCAAGCCTTCAGGACTGCTTAAAAAGCCAGGTGGCTGAAGCACAGCTCTCTTCCACCACATGACTAACGTGTTTGGCCATGGATTGGGCTCTGCAGTCGCAGCCCCCTGCCCTGAGCTGCGTGTCCCTCATGTCTGGATGTCCAGGCCTACAAGACAGGACCTGCTCTTCCCTGAAGTGACCCGACACACACGGTGCCCCGTGTGACAGGCGAAGGACTGTGGGGCTGAGAGGGGACAGTCCTGAGCAACAGGCTCCCATCAGTGGGTTGTGTGGGTGGGAGGAGTTTGCCCTTTTGGCCATTGCCCACCTGCACTGACTAGTCATGCTTTTTTCCTCCTGATCTAACTGTGGACATTTAGAACCATTTGGAGATCAGTTTTCCACTCCAGGGAAATGAGGAAGAACAAGTCCCTGCGAGCCACGGGAGACGACAGGGTGACAGGTTGACGTGGACGTGTGTGACCAAAGGGAGACACTGCCTCAGCCCCGCGAGGCCGGCCAGGACACCGCCGGACGTACCTGCAACATGTTCTGGTGCCTTTGCGCACCTTCTCCCCCAGTGCTGTGCCTGGTAATTGCAGCGAAACACCCCCCAGGCCTCCCCCTCCCCCCCCAGCCACCTGTTCTTTGCCTCTTTATCCCCCTTGTTACCCGTTCTCGGGGCACTGCCGGAGGGCACTGGTCATGGCCTCGAGCCACAGCGGGCTGAAAACCCGCCCGAG
>NW_009952570.1:910772-947324 GCF_000747805.2 Chaetura pelagica
TGCGGGGGGATGTGCGGGGGGATGTGCGGGGGCCGCCGCCCCGGGACGGGACTGCGGGGTGTTCGTGGGAGGGAGTCGGGGCCGGGCGGGCTGAGCCGCCGTCTGGGAAGCAGCGATTGATTGAATGGAGTTACCAGGTAACGCACAGGGTGGAGGAGGAGGAGGAAATACTTGTTGTATCGTACGCGTGTGAGTTGTGGAAAGCGCTGCTGCGTGGAGCTGCGGAGGCCGAGGGTATGAATTGCCTGGCAAGAGCTCTGGCAGCGCTGGGAGGCGTTGGGCGCTGAAGCACAGGGGGCCGGGGGTGGTTTCCAGCTCAGGGTGGCCTGAAGCTGTTGGTTGTTGTGACCCGGAGGTGAGCACCTCTCCTTAGGCTGTTCTTCCCTTGTGCCAGTAGCCCCGGGACCCTGGGTACGTGGACCTTTGATCTGACTTCAATGCAGCTGTTAATATGTGGTCATGAAAGTAGGATTTATTTTTTTTTGTGAAGTGTTTCTTCCTGAGCAATAAAGGGAGCAGCTTTGGCTACAAGGCTCCTTGATTCACGGGCAGATAAATCTGATATTAAGATGGGCATTAACTTGTAAAATCGAGATTAAATAATGGAATAATTTACAGAAGGGTGCATTCCTTCTGGAGAAATATCTCTGAAGGTCATCATGGACTGTGCTGGTGTGAAGTAATGTAAATATTTTCGAGCCCAGGACTAATTTTATTACCTCTGTTCCTCACACTAAAGAAGGAAGCCCTGGAAGTCATGCTGTTCTGTGCCCCCCTTTCCTGTAAAGGCAGGAGAGCAGTGCAAAGGGAAGAATTCAAGAGGCAGGTAGTCTCAAAGCCATTAGCTATTGATTGCTGCCTGAAAGGCTGGGTACATTTTTCTTGGTGGTGGTCTCATGACTGAGTCTCACATGATCTGATGCCCACTTCAGGCAATAAATTTTCCAGGCATTTACTTAAAATAGCTACCTCCTCTCCAGATTATTTCTTGTGAGTGTCTCAGGCCTGGTAGGTCTGCTCTCAGGGGTTATGTAGGGGGCAGTTACTCTCCTAAGAACTTTGAGGAGCTTGTCAAGGCCATTAGACTTCTCTCAGTTTCCTAAAATTATGTATGTAATGTTTGCTGGATTCGAGTTGAAGTAAGAGGCAGTGGTTTGAGTTTTATTTCGGCATTTATGTATCTGGAAATGGTGATTAACATTTGGCTTCATATAAAATAAAAAGAGAAAAGTGGGAGTTCCCTGATGATGGCACTTAGCCAGTTTCCTACTGCCTAGACCTTTGCAACCACTGTCATGCATCATATTATTTTGTACTCGTAATTAACTCGGTGTTAAAGGTGGCAATGGGCAACATGCCTCGAGTTAAATCTGACCTGTGTGAGATTGCCCAATAAAGCAGAGATTCACTCACAAAGCATCTATTTCATCTCCTTCAGCTGCAGCCTGTGGAGCAGGTGACGAATGTTGTGACTCAGGCAGCTCAGAAATCTCTGTATTGGAGCCCTATGGTCTGACAGTCACTGTCAGTAGCTCCTGGAGGTGTAAATATGATGCTGCTCAGTGGAATTTGGGTTTTCCCTTTTTTTATGGTAAGGATGTTTCCTCTGTCCTTCCTGAAGACACCTCTGCCCCTTTGAATTACACAGAAGCCATGACTTTGAATAGTAGCTCTGAATTTGGCTTATATGGGTCCAGTAGAGAGGTTGTTGTGCAGTCTTGCTTCATTTCCTTGGTATAAATGTTTTCCAGTACTGTTTTTACTTAAATGATTGCATGTTCTTCCACCATGAGACCAGGTTTTCTTTTACACAGAACCGAACTTTTCTGAATGCTAAATTAGAGCTTGGATCTTGTGCTCCAATAGTGGCAGAAACAAGACAGGAAAAGTAGAACTGTGGGAGGGAGGCAATTTTCTCATTCATAATTAAGGTAGTTAAGTGCTGTCTTAAAGAACTGATTGCATGTGTGTTACGGGACAACTTACTTCCACCAGACCTCACTGTTGTGTTTTTTGCTTATGTCCCTGGATTTGATTTGCAGAATTTCTGATGTACAACTGCACAGTTGCAGCTGAGCAGTTGCTGTGCTTTGGCAGTGTGAAACACTCTCTAGTGTCACGTAGTCTGGAGGATCAGACCTTGAGGACCACAAGTGGATGTATTCTTTTTGCCACAATTCTTTCAGGGTGAAGTTGGGGAAATGCTGGTGAAAAAAGTTAAGTAACGTGTAAATACTGATGGAGAAACTAATTCTGGTTGCAGAACAGTGTATGAATTGGCTGCAGTAAGCAGTATCTCAGGTCACACTTGAAACAAGCAAGCTTGTTAAAAATGACTATTTGTTTTAATTAATACTTGGATTCATGACTGAACACTGCTGTTCACTCAGTTAGAATAAGGGAATATTTACATTTGTCTGGTTTTCTGTTTCTTGTGAGTGTCACTTGTTTTTGGTTTTTTTTTCATCTGCTTCTGGTTTAATACACAGGGAAAAAGAGAAATTAATGGAAATTCTTTTTTTAGTTTTGTAAAGCTCCTTTGGGTTAGTAAAGATACAGGACAAATTACTTCTGTCTTACTGGGATGTTTGGCTTAATTTTCCTTGGTAGAAGAAAGGGGATGGAAAAGTTACGCTCCCTTAAATTACATGTTGCTTTGATCACACTTATCATGCCTCTGGTGGAGCTTACCAAAGCCATCAGCAGTAAGAGCTGTAGCAGTGCCAGACTTCTTGAAGGCTAGAACATGCTGCACCTTTTGGCATGATTTGTTAACATTTCAACAGCTGCTGCTCTTCAGTGTGAGCTGGAGGCTGGCAGGAATGGGCTTGTGGAAGGTCTGGCTGGGGGAAACCGTGGCTGGCTTTGCACTCCCGTGATGGAGCATGGGTGTGCAGCAGTCACAGCACTTCTCCCCAGCCTGGAGTCACTTCTTCCAGTCACTTCTCCCTGGTGACCTGTGGGAGGGCTGTAGCACTCCAGCTGGGGTTGGGAACTGACGCTACCCTGGAGAAGTGACTGTCGCCTTCGGCAGAGAACTTCACCCAGAAGCTTGAGTACATGAGGAAATAAGTGAATAAAGAGTAGTGCCATGCAGGTAAGACACAAAGAAGTCAGATAGGACAGCAGAGAAATGTATGGGCTCTGAATAGATGGGGGATGAATGAAAGAATATTCTTTTTTGTTATTAAATTAAAAAATCATTTTACCCTGTGGATCACTAACAGACAACTAGTCTGCTATAGGAGAAATTTTACCTAACTTGCTAGTTTCCAGAGATGGTTTTGGGGAATCTATAACTTCAGTATCAGCAATGGTTAATGACTGAGGGAATGCCATCTTGGACACAGCTATTCCTTTGTTATCGTAACACTTTATTAAAATCACTGTAATTTGTGTAAAGTAATTGGATACTGTTAATAATAAATTAACCAGTTCCAGGGAAAATAAATGATCTTGCTAATACAAAATTGTCTTTTTCCATGTAAAACTATAAACAGCCATGAGACACATTATTTAATCAAGTTATTTCTGACCTCTCTCCTGAGCCTTGTTAATTATGTTGTTTTGAATCATCTTCGCCTCCATCTTCACCTTACTATTGCCAGGACAAAGCTCAGTTATGCTTTATTCTTCCTATGATTATTTTTTTTAGCTCATGCCTTGCTAAGCTTCAACATTTATGCTAATGTGTTGGGGGCTTGCTAAATTAACTAAGGTTAAGTTATAATTCTGTACAGATGTAGGTCTGGAACAACAATTAGTTGGGAAATTATTTCTACTCAACAGATTGGTGTTATGTGGAAAAATTGTGTGAGCTTTTACTCTCTTGCTGTGTCATCTGTAGAAATGGAAACCAGTCTCATGGGACACAAATTCCAGTTTGGTCAGTTTTAGTTCCAAGTCTCTGTGCAAAGGGAAACTGGAAGAAAGGTATTTCAGAAAAGCTGAAAGGGGTGAAATCTTTCTTAATATTATTAGCTGTCCTTCTCCCCAGCTGTCACCTGTATCGACAGGCCTTTGAGCACAAGAATTCCAGAAACAGTTGTGAGGCCCATGCACTGACTGGTTCTCCACAGCAGTTTCTAGTGTATTTCTGCTCAAAGACCCTGTGAATGGGTGTTTGTGAGGGCATAGCAGCACTAGAATATTAGTTAACACTGTGACTTAACCTGAAGAATTACACTAATTAAGAGTGCATTCACTAACTGCAAGTTAGTATTTTAGAACAATAGTTTAGGGTTTAGCGCCAGGTTTATTTTTAAAAAACAATGCAGGCTATTGTTGTTGATACCCGCCCAAATCTTTTTGACTGTTGGGTTTGCTTTACATCACTGCTGTAAATGTGGAGAGGCTGTACGTAAGTTAGAGTTGGGAGATTTTTAATGATTTCAGGGTAACTCTACTGAAACAGATTTCCTAAGGTAAAAATTGACTTCTCCAAATCCCCACTGACTGCAAAGCAGTATTTGCTGTCCTGTCATGGATGGTGATTCTCAAGGTCATGTCTGCTTAGAAGCCTGCCTTGGTAAGTGCTCCCATTGCAGTGACCTTCATGGTTCACTGCAAGAATGCCAAAGTCCAGCTTCAGCTGGTAAAGTTAGACCATCTGAAGCTATTCAACAAGAAAGGACAGGGATCAAACAAGCAAGCCTTCTCCCGTTTCTGGATTGTCGGGGAGTTTAAGTTCTTTGTTAATGCTTCTTAAAGGAAATTAACTGCCACAGAGTAGGAGTGTAGCTTTTTCAGTAATTAATACCTGGTTAAGTTGTAGGAAGAGCTGTCAGTTCTTCTAGTGCAGGAAAATCACTAGTGGAACCACAGGGGAATCTGTGTTCAGGCCTGTGTTGTTCACAACAACAGATTGTATAAACGATATGGAAGAGAGGCTGAGTAATGAAGTGACAGAGTATGCTGAGAATCACAGCACTAGGGTGGCAAGAACAAGGGGTGACTGGAGCTGCAGAAGGTTCTCATGGTACTTGGTGGTAGGCAAGTGGTACTTGATACTAGCAGTTATGAAATAGTGTGCACAGGGAGAAACAGCTATCTGTTTCTGTACAGTGATGACCTCTTAAGAATCTGTGCCATTCAGGAAAGAGATCTTTAAAGTAATAAAGATAAAACGCTGTGGAACTTTCTCAGCAGCAGTAAAAAAAAAAAAAGGGGGGAGCAAGGGGGACGAAAGAGAAACAACAGAGGTCTCTAGGATTGGGAAAGGGAGCAAAAGAGAATACTATGATATAAATCCACAATATATTGTGTAATGAATAACATGCCTCCAGAAAGTTAGGGGCAGACATTCTCCCCTCTCCAGAAGTAGGGAAAAACGCAGAAGAACACAACTGAAGCACCTATTGTAAAAAAAATAAACCAAATAAACTGGGGCTTAGCCTGGAAAATAAGCAATTGGAAGTAGGATGGGTAAGGGAAGGGATTATGGTAGCAATCTGCAGCCATGGGAATAAGAAACAATTGTTCTTTGTTTATTTTTTCACTTGAACATATCAAGAACGAGAGGACATCAACTGATGCCTAAGCAAAAAGTAGTGGGTTTTGACAGAGGAAGTTTTAATACATGACTCCCAATTCTCCAAAACTTTTATGGGTCCCTGGTGTCCTTTGATGAGAAGTTTCACGGGTTTGCTCCATGTGTGCTTATTTTAACCTGTTTTCTGCAGCATTGCCTAAGCACACCCAGTTCTTACATTGGAGGAGGTGAGCAGTCAGACCCTGTCTACCCTTTCCATGCCGAAGTCATCTCTCTTCCAGTTTGAAATGTCTGGTCCTGCTCACAGACAAGCTGTTTAAGACCTTTGGATCATTCTTGTTACCCATCTCCTAGCTGTTCTTCTGAGACTGTATGAAAATTTTGGTCTCTAAGAGTGAATACATTACTCTTGCAGAGTGTCCTGTCAGTAGATCCCTGCACATTCTCTGAAGGACAATAGTATCATTGTTTCCTCTTGGAAGGTAGGTAGCGAGAGGCACAGAAAGTATGAATTAACCCAGCTGATTATGAGAGCAGACACTTGAGAAGGTATAAGCTGAAAATAGTGAGGCTTGGAAGGGGAAAGCACTGTACACTGATAATACTGGTTTTTGAAAGGCAGTTAAAAAAATCATTTCTGAATGTGGTTCTTGTCTCTTCTGGATATTGTGCACACTTTGAGCTCCTGCATCTTAAAGTGTATAGCTGAAACAGAAAAGCTTGTGAGGGGCAGTGGAAACAACCAAAGGAGCAAAATGGCTTCTATACAAGAACAACTGAGTAAGCAAGGACTAATATTTTTTGAAAAGAGAAGGCAGAGAGGTGACATGGAATTCTATAAAACTCAGGAATGCTGTGGACAATGTGTATAGAGGGCTACTGTTTGTGCTCTGTTCCAGGACAAGATCTTGATGTATGATGCCTGACAGAATTGAAGGGGTGGTAGGAGGTAGAATGTCCTGTCAAAAGGTGCTCTGGATGCAGGAAGATTCTGTGGAGTCATAGAATAATTTTGGTTGGAAAAGACATACAAGATCATCAAGTCCAGTCCAGGGAATGTCCAAGCACATGGGAGGGAAATCCTTTGAAGGTTACTAAGCATACAGAAACCACATCCAGCTTCACAATTCTCATGAGCTGAAAACAGTTGGAGGCCAGGAGATCACAGAAGAGTAGAATGGTTAAGGTTGGAAGGGACCTTAAAGATCATCAGGTTCCAAACTCCCTGCATGGGCAGGAACACCTCCCACCAGACCAGGTTGCACAAGGCTGTACTGTGATACATCTTTTTCTATTACTGTTTCTTGAGTGTTGGCATATAGCCACTGTTGGAGACAGATAAAATTGTTCCTGTGTTGTTGTTTAATCCTGAGTTCATCAGAATTAGGTTGTTTTTCAAGCTCAGTGGGGTGATTTGCTTTTTGAGGTGCCTCTTCTCTGCATTCTCACAGGGAGCACATAAATTCCTTTCTAGGTAGCTAGTTTAAGTTAGATGAATCCCACCTCTCATTTTTGTAAGAAAAATAACAAGTTACAGACAAAATTCCACAAAGAACTGTAACAATACTTAGACGACATCTCTCTTCCAGACTTTTAACTTTGGAGGTTGGACTAGATGATCTCCAGAGGTCCCTTCCAACGCCTACCATTCTGTAACTATCTGGCAATCCTGGAAAAGATTAAGAGGTGGCTTGATTATAGTGTGTCAGTACTTGAAGATGTAGAAATACATCTTCCTAAAAGCTGTTTAAAGTTAGCTGAAGAAAGCCTGGTACCTGTTTGCTGGAACTTGATTTTGAATGACCCCTTTTCCATAGTGCATGTGATTAAATGTTGAAGCACTTGGACATATGAAGAGATGTTCAAATAGGAGTTTTCAGTTTGACTTGGTCAGATCCTCTGACGTGGGTTTTGAGGGAGATCAGGACCTGTAGCCATCACAGTCCATTGCAGTCTCTAAAGCATGAGATAGCTTGGTGCTAAAACCTCTTAAAATTCAGCTCAGAATGCCTTGCCAGTGTAAGTGGTGTAAGCACCTTGAATCCTGAAACTTTGCAGGTACAATTGTAAATGGCTTCTTGCACTATAACTGAAACATATATATGTATGGCAAATTCCCACTGGTTGTGAGGACTGAAAAATTACCACAGGTGCAGTTTCCATTTAAGCCCTATGTACAAAAAAGTCCTTTTGCATTAAGGATGATGCATGCTGCCATTAGGGGCATCAGAGTGTTATAAGCTGTAAACATGTAAGAAATGCAGGACAAAGGAGCAACTCCGGTGGTTAGAATTTTTTTTTTTTGTTTTTCCTTCTGAACTTCTTCACTATAGAAGGAAAAGTTACTCATTTTAGTCTCCTGTTCAAACTATTTTAGGACTTAAATGCTGAAATGATAGCAAATTGGAACTCAGTTCATTTGTGACAGTTCAAAATAATTTAGGTAAATTAATTATTGTAACACTTCTGCTGAATTAAGCAGTGGAATTTTACAAAAAAACTTCTACCACCCCTACTGCTGATGTGTTTCTGCCATAGATCAAGCATCTGGTGATGTTTTTAACTCATATATTTTCAAATATACTTTGGTGACTGTGTAGAACACTGTGTAATAACATAGTGGGCACGTGAACCCTGTCAATTCTGGCAGTGGTTGCCTGGGCCATTGGAGCAGCAACCACTTGGCTGTTGCAGTCACAGACCCTTTGGACTCTGCAGAGTGTGGCTCTGCTGCCCAGCAGCTCTCTTAACTGAGTCACCTCATCTGTCCCCATCTTAATCCTCACTGTGCATTTTGTAATGTGTTTTTGACTCTTAAAATCTACCACGTTCTGACTTAAGCCAGGTCCTAAGAGCAGTAGTGACAGTTTTTAGGTTCCAGTACCATGCTGTAGTAGGTTTTAAAATTTAAGAATTTATGAGTAGAAGATTAATAGTCTTGTTTTTCCCTGCCATTGTTTGACAAAGTAACAAAAAATGGTTGAAAGTTGTGCTTTGCAAGAAACATTGCTATATTATTATTATTATTATTGCTATATTATTATTATTTGCCTGCTGGTGTCTTCTAAAATTTGCTCCCAAATCTGCTTTGTTCAGTAAACTGTAAACAGAAATCAGGTATTTCCAAATAAGAGGATGCAGTTGTATGCTGCTCTTTTGGCACCACAAGCTCCTCTAAGAGGGTGAGACTTTACACTGGATGGCCTAGTTGGGATGGTACTTCTGAAGCTATATTGATGACTGTCCAGATGGCAGAACAGTTGTTCTGTCAGTCTTTTGCAAGAAGACCAAGCTGGAGTGCTTGTCCCACCACCTCTTCCATTGCAAACAAGCACTGGTGCAGAGTGACACCCATGCCATGTGTTGGTGCAGAAAGGACTAGTTTACTTCATGCTGCGTGCTATGGTGGCTTCTAAGTTCGGATCAGTGATAACGTTGGTACTAGTGCTGGAGGTAGGAGTTCCAGAAGATTTTTGCTTAATTTGATGCTTTCAGAGGCAGTAGAGGCCTGTCCCATAGCTTTCTAGACCTTGGTTTGCAAGTCAGTCAAGCACTGGCTGACAGTTCCCATCTGAACAGATTGTCATTGTTCAGTTATTTAATTCCAGCATAATCTTTGCATGAATAGATTTTCTTGTGCATCTTATAGAATAACCTTTTATATCATTAGTATCTGCAATAATTTTTTTTCCTTTGGAAAGTGATTCATGTCATCTTGCAGAGAGGAAAGACATAAAGCATTATTCTGCAGCCACACAAGAACCCCTATTCATTCATAGTTTAGATTGTGAAGCCAATCCTGTGTCCTCAGGGTTGGAGTTGGTTTTGTGGCAGCAATCCTAATTACAGAATCTTTCCTCAGTGTCTCTGAACTGGGGGCTGTTCTGGAGCCACAACTGGGATGGAATGGCAGGCTAGAAGAGTGAAGTATGGATGTCTCTTAACCATTGTTGCTATTCATTAAAAGGAGGTTTTAGCCACCAACTGAAAGTCACAACAAAAGCCCATTCAACCCGAGTTTGAGACCAGGTTCCCAGATCTGATAACAGATCCCCTAGGCTTTGTCTCAGCTAGGTTTACATGCTGGATCATGTTTGATGGATCACTGTAAAATGTAAGCTGAGCTTGTGCTACCTTGGGCAAGCCAGGAGCGAAATGAAAACACAGTTTCTACTCTGCATCTACATGCATCTGTGCTGCCTACACAATTTTCTTTCCTTTTTTTTCTGGTCTTGCAGAGGTGGAGTCAAGGACTTCAGCACCTTGAATAACCTTAGCATGTTCTTGCAGACAATTTTAAAGCCAGTAGGAAATAATCACTGAGAAAACTGTCAGGTTTTTGATGGTGATTCTTTGATTATTTCCTTCCCTGATGCGGCAGTAAAAGGTGCCCATGAGAGAGGCAGGAGGTGGGGATCTTGTGTTAGCCTTGACAAGTTTGTGTCTGGATTATGATGATTCCTGGGTATGATAGTACCAGAGAAATACAGATAAATTGGAAAGAGATCATAGAATCATTAAAGTTGGAAAGGACCTTAAAGATCATCAAGTTCCAACCCCCCTGCCATGAGCAGGGATCCCCACCACTAGATCAGGTTGCACAAAGCCTCGTCCAGCCTGGCCTTCAGGTTCTTTAGATGGTCATGAACCTGCTCTACACCTACAGTGGAGGTAATTCATTCTCCCAGTCCCTGCTTTCACCTGCTGTGGCCTTTGTGTTGGGGCTGAAGCACTTGCCAGAGAAGACTGAAGCAAAGAAGTCATTGAGAACCTCAACCTTCTCAATATCCTGTGTTGCTACCTCACCCCTTTCCTTCAGGAGAGGGCCTACACTCCCCTTGGATGTCCTTTTCTCCCCAGTATACCTGAAGAAGCTTTTGTTATTGCTCTTTACATCCCTGTCAAGATTTAATTCTAGCAGGGATTTGGCTCTCCTAACCTGATCCCTAGCTGCTCAGACAACCTCTCTGTAATCTTCCCAGGGTACCTGCCCCAGGTTCCACCCCCTGTGTGCTTCCTTAAGTTTGAGCTTTTCTAGGGTCTGCTTACTCATCCATGCTGGCCTCTTGGAGTTTCTATTTGACTTCCTCTTAGTTAGGATGCAATGCTCTTGGGCCTGGAAAAGATGATACTTAAATATCAGCGAACTTTCATGGCCCTCTCTACCCTCCAGGATGTTATCCAAGACACTCTCTTGAACACATCCCTGAAGAGGCTGAAATCTGCTCTTCTAAAGTCAAGGGCAGTAAACTTGCTGTAAGCAGATGTGTCTTGAAGGTTGGTTTTATACTAAAGCAGAGACTGTTAGTAACATGGCTGAGCAATGGGCAAAACCACATCAAATTGTTTGGGAAATAGGAAGTGGAGATGATGGAAGAGGTGTTGTTATTGGGCATACCTGGAAATATGAGGTTGAAGTAAAAAGAGTCAGTTTGGATTGGGAATCTGGGAGACTTTTTAATCAGAGAACTCCTAGTGGGATAATCTTACAGACACAAAGTTTTGTTATTTCAAGGTGGTTTAAAGGATTGGAGGATCTCACTTAGTCCAATGGAAGGGGTTCACATGTAGGGAGGCAATTACCCTTGGAGTCATGTAGGAGGAGGAGACAGTGAGTCTAATATATTATTTTTCTAATTAAGAAATCACTTAATCAAGATATAATTATTTCCCAAATTAGGTATAAACCCAGTCTATTGTTTGCTGGTAAAAAGACCAGTCTCTCTTTGCTGCGTATGATGCAGCAGGAGGAAGGAGCTCTGAGAGAGTGCCATGCTTTTTCAGGAGCAGTATTACTTCTTCATCAAATCTCCTGCCCTGAAGACCTGTACTTTCTCTAAATGTTACCTAACTTTTATTTTAGGAAATGCCAGAGAGCTTGTTTGTAGTTGATGGAAGCTCAGCAAAGGTAAAGCAGCAGTCGTCCTACCCTGGATGTGTTAAACACAAGGCACTCTCAGTGGGTCTGTGGATTAGGCTTTTTGGAGGCACAGCAGCATGAGTTTTCCTGTCTGAACAAAGCCCATTAAATCCTACATGATGAAGACACTGGGAAGCCAGTTTTTAAAAAACTGTGGCTCTGATTCAGCAGAGCATTTAGCACACCTGATAGTGAAGCTTGAGAGTCAGTGACTGGAGGGTGTGGAGTCTTATTACCCAGGTTTATACCTGATGGTTTAAGCACCCCGGGGTTTAAAAACGGTTCTGTTTACACCCTGACTCACTGCTGTGGCTGGGACACTCCTCATAGCTCTGCTCATCCCTCTGGAAGGCCCTCCCGTGCCTGGGGGGCTTTGGGGCAATGCCAGTGGGTGTAGAGGGGAGCAGGGCAGGCACAGAAGTGCTGTGAAACTGGCCCTGGAACAGCATGCAACTTGGACTTCGGTGAGTGATAGGCAGGTGGCAGCCTGTTCCAGATACCAGCATGGCAGCTGGAGCAGTTGCTTCTTCATCTTGAATCCAATCATTTCAATACTTGAGATACTCCAGAGAGCAAAGCAGGAAGGCTTCTTTACAGCCTGCAATTCTACCCAAGTACAATGAGCAGGCATGGCACATTACAAATTCCATTGAATACTCTGAAATCAGTACTTCTCCCTTTCAAAATAAGGCTTTAAAATAAATACCATGTCAATGCCCAGTAGTCTTTGTGCTATCCAGAGTCCTTAATTACAACAGCACCAAACGCCAAGGTACTTCCCTTCTATGTGGTATTTGTATGGGCTAAGGTAGGTGAGATGTGACACACATGGAGGGCAGAGCTCACATCAGATGCACTTCTGCACAGTGCTAGGTTTTTACCTTTGGAAACAAAATAAGCCCATGCAGCAGTTTGGCCTGGATGTGATTTAATCATCTTTTATGAACCGGATACAGGAATAGAGGGTGCTCAGAATTTAATTGCAGCGTTTTATTTTGATTGTTGAAGTATTCAAGAAAGGTGAAGCAGTATCTAAAATGGAAGACCCTTAAATCTGAGATTCCTGTATTTTCATGACAAAGTTAAGCAGCGTTTGTTTTTTACTGGTGCAGTTCTGACCATGATGATAGCAAATGCAGCTGGAAATGGCTTTGCCAAGTCTTAAACACTCAATTCCTGGTTTTCACAGGCGTAATCTTTGTACAAATGCTACTTTCTGCTCTTGATGTCTACACTTCTATTTATAGGTAGTAAGAGAATGAAAAACAGTTATTCCTCCTTTAAAATGTTTTGCCATGGTCCCAGAGACCTTGGTGAAAGGCTAATGGGAGCCAATGTGGCCTTTACTAAAGGCCATGCATTCTTAGAGGCATTCATCTGCTTTGCTCCAGGCTGTTTGCAACTTTTTAGAATCCAGAGAGCTCAGAAATCTTGGAAGTCCTTTTCTCTGCTGCTCTTTGTCTTATCTTTAGTGTCTTGGAAAATGAAAGTCAGAAATTCACAACGCGATAAAAATGCTTTGCTCCATTAGAATTGAAGGTAATGTTTTGTTCAGCCTGGGGATGAGAAAAAGCAAGCATGAAAAAAAAATTAATGAGTGGTTAAAATAGAGCAGTTAAAATGGCAACACACAGCCAGCCTGTGTATAAATATAGGCTGGCTCCTCAGCAGTGCTCTTATATGGTAGATCTGAGTGAAGGAAAAATATCAGCCTACTCTTCTTCTGCACCAGCCTGCATGTTGATGGTTACAGTCTGGTGCCATATGTTTGGTAGCAGGCAAGGCTGCTCAGTACATGTAAATTGTTATATTGACTCTTGCCTTTTTTTTCTGTTGCAGGGACCTATTTTACCAGTGTGAGAGGGGAACCTCGCAGGCATACTGTGGAGTTTTTGTGCATACGTGCTATTTGATTATCTGTCTTTGACCTGCCCAGAAAGAGAGAACAGTCAAACAAAGATCATTGTCTTGTCACTTCTGCCTGAGGACTGGCTGAATTTTATGACACCTGGTGGAGAAGCTTCCTGGACCATTGGAAATGGAGCCACTCGTCATGCATCTCTGATCTGCAAAGCTCTCTGCATGGCATACAAGAAGCAAGTTGCTTTAAGTTACACCATATGCACGTTGCACTGATTGTTGTAACTGTACTGCTGATGTCACTCCAGACTTCACTAGGGCTTCCCAAGGCAGTAGCTTCTCAAGCAGTTTGAACGTTTTTGACTGATACTGGAATTTTTTCATTAAATCTGGTGTGGCTGTGAAAAGTGGAGGGGGGGGGTGTGAGATTTTCCTGTAAAGTTCATGGTCAGTTTTGAAGCCTCACTTCCAAGTGTGATCTGTGCTATGGCAGCAACCTACAGGCTTATGGTCACTTCTGTGAACTGCTACAGCAGTGTGGTGATAGACCAGCACTTCCAGCGTACCGTGCATTACTGCACAGGGACTTGCCAAGTCTTTAAGCAAGGAGTTACATGCATAGTTGCCCACCACAGTGTCTGTGCAGAGCTCAGTGTCCAAGATGCCAACCCAGACCAGAAAATTCCTGTTCCTGAAAATGGACTTGCCTTGCCTGGAAATGAAGACTATCATCAAATCCTCCCAAATAATCCCAGAATCAAAAAGGGCTCTTCAGTGCAAGCCTGCAACAGCTTAAAAGACATTACTGGTGAGGCCATAAACCTTGCCAGTGGTAAAATAAAGGAATTCTCCTTTGAAAAGCTCAAAAACTCTTCCAGTCATGTGGCCTACAGAAAGGGAAGGAAAGTTCGGTCAGAGTCGTTCATCAGACGATCATTTGATTTTGACTTGATTTATGGGCACTTCAACAATGATGAGAACTGCCCTCCGTGTGGCTTTTTGCAGAGTCCCTCACCTGCGGATAAATGGCAGGAGAGCAATGATGCTCCAGAAGTCTCAGTGGACCCCATGGTTCCCTTCTCCCCTCATTCCTTCTCTGAAGAAAACTTCATAACCCAGATTTTGGAAAAACACAAGCTAGATGGTTCTTCTGGTGGAGATATTAAGGTGTGCTTAGACATCTTGCTCAAGTGCTCAGAGGATCTGAAAAAGTGCACAGATATAATAAAGCATTGCATCAAAAAGAAGTCTGCAGACAGTGGAGGGAACAGCAGTGATTCCCTGACTAACTCAGAAATGATATATATGAATCTGATGACAAGATTTTCTTCATACCTGAAGAAGCTACCCTTTGAGCTCAAGCCACCAGGACACAAGGAAGCTAGTGACTTGGCAGAGCTAGTGAACTGTTTTCATGGCTTGCAGCAAACTCCCTTTCCCCCAGCATTTGGAGATGAGCAGCCACCTAGGTATGAAGATATCATTCAGCTGCCATCCTCAAATGCAGTTCCTCTGGGCCTACCAGGTGATCAGTGTGAGGTGACAAGCCCCTCTCAGTCCATCCAAACAAGCACTGTGAGCTTTACCTCAAACTCCCTTCCCACCAACCCACTGGAGAAGAGCGTGAGAGCTGTGAAAGGTGCTTGTATCCTACCTCAGTTCCCAGCCACAAGCCCTTCTGACTGCACGTCTTCCAGCGAGGCTCTGTACATTGTGGAGGAGTCTGATGGGGAAAGGACACTGGGCAAAATAAAGGTGGCAGAGCAGAAAGGGGGCTGGGAGAGCTCAGAGCGCAGCTACCAGCTGGTTGGTTCTTCAGATCTGACTGCCAGTGCTAAAGCAGAATGTGCCAGGGTGGGAGACACTGAGCTCTCCCATGCTGCCCAGAAAGTTACTCCTTTAAAACCAGTCTCAGATGCTGCATTGTGTGGTTCCCGAGCTGATGTCTCCAAAGGAGAACAGCTGTGCAGGAAGGCAGACAAGGAGGAGATAGACAAACTGCTGCTGGACTTGGAGTGCTTCTCACAGAAAATGGAGAGCACCTTAAGGGAACCCTCGCTGAAGGAGAGTGAACCTGCCCGTCTGCAGGTGTTTGGCTGGCAGGGTAGGCAGGTACTACCTCTGGCTGTTGAACCCAAAAGCAAACCTGTTGATCCCACTTCCCCTTTGTCAAAAATCATGGACATGAATGGTCATAAAATGGAAGAGGATGACAAAGCCCTTTTATTGCGTATCCTGGGAAGCATTGAGGACTTTGCCCAGGAACTGGTGGAATTCCAGACAGGCAAGGGAAGCTTGTCCAAGGAGAAGGAAGTGATGCAGATTCTTCAGGAAACGTTAACAACTCCTTCACAGTCCCTCATTGCAGGGCAAAAACGCTATGCTGGGGCTGCCTCCAGAGACTCTGTTCCAGCTTCAATTCAGCAGGCCCCAGAGGTGATTAAGGTAAGAGAACCAAAGCTTTGATGGGATAGGGAGTGAAACAAATATGGGAAAATGTGGGAAAAGGGTAATTATATCTGCTAAGTGATTCATTGTGCTGCAGTGTGGAACATGTTCAACCTGGCAGAAGTGTAGCATTTAAATACAAACAAAAAGAAGGAAACTAAAACCTCTAAGCAAACAAAATATGCCCTGACATGCGGTTTCACCTTTGAGCTTGTTCCTCTCCTGCTGGTGCTCCTGTAGGCTTTTTATTTGTGGTGTAGATGGGCCCTATATAATGGAGGGTAGAAACAGTTTTTCAGTGAACTGCTTTATTCCTGGGAGTGGGTATGGGACTTCCTCTCACTGGTTCAATGAGAACTCAGTGTGCCACCTCTCCCTTTCTCATCTCTGAGTAGACTCCAACAGCCTTTGTTGTCCTCCTCATCACTAGTTCCTACAGAGAGAGCCTCCATGGCACAGATGTCAGAACCTAGGAAGATGTAGTTTTCTTTTCCCAGTCCCCAGTGCATAAAGTCATTGTGGAGTCTGTACTGCTTATCTCTCTCAAATGAGGAGTGGGTTTTCCCAGGAAAAGGAGTCTTGATGAGAGCCTGCTTTAGAGGGGAGCCAGGGCTCTCTGTCCAGTCCTCAGTGCTTTTCATTTGCTAACGTGCCAACTTTCCAAGACAACTTGCTGCTAAACTTCCAAGTGCACAGAAAGTATAGAGAGGGCTACACTTTGCAAAATCCACCTTCTATGTAGGCATTGACCAGTGGACTTTGACAGCTCTTTCCAGTTGGAGCATGATGTGCATGTCTCTAAAACTGTCCACTTTCCTGAAAATACAGGTATTTGGTGTAGTTCTGGCAGGATATGGGTGGGGTGTGTCTGACCCTAAATGGCAGTGCTGAAATCTTTTTAGACTGGGCTCTCCAAGTTTCTGGTGTTTCCCTGGGTAACTTTGCTTATGGAAAATGGTAAGAATACCTTGTGTGGTATCTCCAGCAAGGGAGAGTTCATTTTTTCCTCAAGGAGTTTAGAATTAAGTAGCTCTGAAAGCTCTAAAGTAATCTCTTAAAATACCTGTTCTTGCCTGGTGTCTTAATTTACAAAATTTTCTAACTTGTGAACTTCAAAAAAAAGTGTGTTTGATAAACCATGACATTTATATTTGTGGCAGTTTTTCTATAATACTTGGAAATTGGATGCGTTTACCCTGCCAAATCAAATACCAGTCTGGTCCCTCACCAGCTCTGTGTCCTTAATCACCCACCCAGCCTGGCTGTTGGCTTGCTCCTACCTGCCTTCTGTGGTCCTGTAACACACACCCATACTACAAGAGCTCTTCTCTTTGGTGCAGCAGCACAGCCCTTGCTCTGTCTAGAACCAAAGGTGATGAGAGTAACTGTCTTGAGGCTGCAGAGGAGCTGGAGGGCGCCGGGCTGAGCACTGGGCGGGCAGGGGCAGCTGTGCCCTCCTGAGTCAGCCTGTAGCAGAGTGGGCAAAAGTCATCTGAGTTACTGGCTCTCCACTTACTCTGAGGTTTGCTGTCATTTATAGTATTCATGTGGCCACAGACTTGGCTGTGAACTCAAGGCCCTTTCTAGGTGTAGCATCAAGGGAATACATCCTTGTTGCTGGGTAACTCTGGATCTGGCTGGAGCTCCATGTGGATTCTGATTCAGTATCACACGTGCGCCTCAGTGAGTAATTTGTAAAGTATTTGTTGTATTTTCTTAGGGCTCATGAAACTGTTATCAGATAGTGTCCTGGTTTGAGCCAGGATGAAGCCAATTTTCCTTTTACTGATTTTTTTCCTTCAGTAAGCTTTCTTTTAACTAGCAACAGTATGTTCTGCTAGGTTGATAAAACACTGGAATGTTTTACTACCTACTGAGGCTCCAAGGTCGCACCTTCACTCTGCCAGCTCAGACACTATGGGGAGATCTGTGACCCCCTCGTAGGAGGCTGAGTTAGACAGACAGCAATATTGGCCAGAGATATTCCATATTATATAGCTACGTAAGCTGAGAGGAAGGTCAGAGATCACAGAAGACAACTTCCTTCCTTCTTCTTCTTCCATTCTCTTCCGTCCATGGCCAGTGTCCGGGGAGGACTCTGTTCATCCATCACCATCGACCCTTAGGCTCTTGTGACCCTCATCACTCTGTGCTTTCTCCAGCAGCAGCTCCGGGATTCCTCGGGACTCTTCCCAGTTCAGGGAAGTGCTGGAGGAGTTGCTGGGGGTGGGGGGAGGCAAGAGGCTTTTGCCCATACCTGAATATATCTGTATATAATTGTACATATATTCTCTTATATCATTCATTAGTGTTTTAATTAAAGCTGTGTAGTTTAGTTTTCAATCCGGCCAAGTCTCTCTCTTTTTCTCTCCTTCCTTGCCTGGGTGGGAGGGGGAGGGGATCGAGAGCATTGTTGTCGGACCTGAGTCAAATGGTGACAACAATTTATTGGTGCCAAACGTGGGGCTTGATTTTAAGCCCAGATTACACATTTTCGTCAATTGGGAGTGTTCAAAATTCTATCTCTGATGGGAGGAATCCCTCAGATAGCAATGGTAAGCAATTCTGCTGAATTTCCTGACGGATTGAAAACTGAACAGACTGCAATGAATCTACTGGACGCCAACCATGGATGGAAGAGAAGGGAAGAAGAAGGAAGGAAGTTGTCTTCTGTGATCTCTGACCTTCCTCTCAGCTTACGTAGATATGGAATGGAATATCTCTGGCCAATATTGCTGTCTGTCTAACTCAGCCTCCTACGAGGGGGTCACAGATCTCCCCATAGTGTCTGAGCTGGTAGAGTGAAGGTGCGACCTTGGAGCCTCAGTAGGTAGAAAAACATTCCAGTGTCTTATCAACCTAGCAGAACACACTGTTGCTAGTTAAAAGAAAGCTTACTGAAGGAAAAAAAAATCAGTAAAAAGAAAATTGGCTTCATCCTGGCTCAAACCAGGACAGATAGTTGTGTGCACACACACAGCCCCCAGAGATCTGTCACCAAGGGAAACACAGTGCAGCTTTCACTTAAAAAGGCTGTGACACTTTGAATATCCATCAAATCCTAAGCAATGAAAAAGGAAAGGGAGAGCCACTTCAGGCCAGACTGTTTGCTGGCTCAGTTGGCCTATCTGTGGTGAAATCTGTGCTGACTTATATTGGCAGCAGACTTTATCATAAAACTAATTATGATTCTCCACAGAGAACAATAGAATTACTTGTCTCTTCATTTTCAAAACCAAAATGTTTAGAAACTAGGAAATGAATACTCAAGAAGCCCATCAATTTTACAGCACACATAATGAGCAAATCTTGCTGCTTTCAGGCAGGCCAGGAAGCATTGCATACTTTTAGGTTGTCCAACATTTCCCATTTTGAGATCCAGTTTTCCATTTCTTATCTCTAAACCTCCAACTATTTGTTTTAAAACTTCCTGTTCTGTGTGCCTCTCTTAAGCTGATTTTAATAGGTAGTCTTTGAAATAAATAGTTTAGTGGAAACAGTTCAGCTGTCTGCTAGAGACTAGCAAAAACCCATACTGTATTTTTGTCTTTAGGTAGGAAGCTAACAAAGAGTGCAGCCTGGGTGTACTGGCAGGTGTGAGGGAAATGGGGGAAACTGGAACCAGTGAGCAATGCACAAGGTGGAGATGGGGCTGTTGGGGCTGTCTGACCTGATCTATGGAAGTGCTGAGTGTCAGGGGTTTTCTGGAAGGTAAAGGGTGCTACCTTTTGAGTAAATTGTTGTCTTATTCAAGTCCTTGGAAAGTCAATGGCACATGTTTTTGACCTCGTCTGCTCTGTGCCCTTGGTCTGTCACCTGTACAGGATGGCTGATGTGACAAGGTTATTACATTCAGTTGACACTTGCAGAACACTTGGTACTCTAATGAAAGCACACCAGAAAAGGCTGTAAGAAGCTTGCTAATTCCAGTTTCAGAATCAAGTTTGAGTTGTGCAAGTCCTGCTTATGTGTTTTATTTGAAGAGCCATTGGAGAAAGTTTGGAAGTAATATTGGGAGCAGAGACTAGGACCAGAGTACTTCCTCTGTTGGGGATCTCTTCTCAAAAAGATTACTGACAGTGTTGTGAGCCAGAAAAATCAGTCCTACTTCCTTATCTCTCTCTCCCTTGTGCCTCCATTTGCTGTTGCATGGCTCTGAATTTTTCTTTATACTATGATGCTTGTATACAACATACACATTTTGGTTAAGTCTGTTTTCTGCCAGATTGGTTGGTGGAATTGCTCACAGTGAGGTCAAATAAGTGGTGTACAACCATTTCTGGCCAGGGACTGGGGATCTGGGAGCAGGGTTTACAGTTTGCAGAGTTGAGGAACAGTTTCAGACCACCTTGTCTAGCCATGTTACATCTCAGCTGGTGGAGCCTTGAGTGAAGTACCCAGAGGCTGTTCCCTACTGTCACATCTTCCCTCTGGGCTGGCTCTGGGAGGTACCTATCTAGTCCTGCCTCTCCTGAATGACTGATGGGATGGCTACTGCTGGGACCCTCAGAAGTGTTCCCAGCTCTCTGTGTTGTAAAACATTGTCCTGAGGCTACACACCCTGCTTCTGTACAACAAGAACATCTATGTTGCCTGCTTAAACAGATGGCCTGAAGGTGGCTTTCATTGGAATTCATAACGTTTCATAATCAAGTAAAATTAAGTTTGACCTGGCAACTTTGTAATTCTGCCCCATCAAAATGCTGTTTCATAGTTCTGTCTACTTCTAAGTGTTGCACATGTAATTATGTTTCTGAAGGATGTTGGGTGGGGTGATTAACTGTAAAAAGTGTCTTCTATAATATAGTGAGTTTAACTTTGTCATGAAATAATCACTGACATTTTTCTCAAAATGCATCCAAAACATAATGGAAAAACTCTTTCTGGAAAATCAGGTTTCATCTACATATTTTAGAAGTTGTTTTGATCAGATATTGGTAATATCTGTCAGTTAAGCTAGACACACAATCTGCAGTCTCTTCAAACATAAAGTATTCATTATTTCTAAGCCAAATTAGTAAAAAAGGGTGGGTTATTGAAGTAAATAAAAATAGTGAGTGAAACTTAAAAGTATGACAAAGGAAAAAAAAAGAAATCAGATGAAATTAAAGAATTAAAAGGACTAATACCAAATACCTAAGAACATGTTCATGGCACAAATGCACCTTTTTAAATTGATGCAGAGACAGTTTTTGCTTGTGTGAAGTTGATTTATCTTGAAGTAGACAGCTGAAGGTAGGTGGAACAAAGACTAGTTGTAGATGGTGAGTTTCTCAGTCTGGTTTACTTAAAAACCAAGAAAAAGGGGTGCTGTTGCTGCAGAAGTTCAGCCTGTTTTGAAAACGGTTGAAGCTGTTGCCCCTCTCAGTTCTACAGGGTGCCTTGGATTGTTACAGCCAGGTTTTGGGGTACAGAAAAGTCCTGTGATGATTGAATCATCCCAATCCTTTAGGACTAAGCCTTCAGCTTTAGGCACAGGTGAGGTTCTTTCTGTATTCCAATGGCTAATAAAGGCAATCTGACACCTCTTGAGCTTGGACATCTCTCACCTTCAGGCTTTAAACTTCATCACTTACAGGAAGAGGAATTTCTAGCTTTGACTGCAGTTTGTTCAGTTGATACCAGATTTTTCTGTTGTGGATTTTGTCCAGTTGACTCTGAAACTTTTGATTTGTTTCCTGTCAGTTTCTCCCAGTGCATGTGCATTTATGCTTTTGTTTATCCCAACCTTGGTTTCTTGAGGCTAGGAAGTATCATACAGGGAACTTGCTATACTGTAAATAATTGGAAGTCAGACACAGCAAGCCTTGTCTCCAGTTTACTTGTATTTTTTCAGTTTATCAGTGCAAAAAGCCCCAAATTTCTGGCGTCTTCTGTGGCTTGTTAATTTTGAATGAGAAATGTGTAGGTTTTTTAAGAAGTAGCTGATGATTGCTAGATGAGTGTCTCTTTCATGCAGACCTCTTTTAAAGGCCAGTGTAGCAGGCCTGGATGCAGCTGTAGGTATGAGAGTTCTTTGGACTCTTGTTTCTTCCACAGTCTGTAAAGGGGTTGCAGTCTGTGAGCAGAGTGAGAGGGCAGGGGAAGATGAAGTAACTCCACTTGCCACAGATGATTTAAAATAAATCACCTTCTGACATGCTGCCGTATGAGATATGCAGGACTCCCAGTACAGTGAAGCCTTGTGGGCTCCTTAGGCAATTGCCTTAGTGTTTAGAAAAACTTGTCAGAGTAAGAAAATCAAAACTCATTCCAAAACTGTTGCATGTGGATCTGTGTATCCTTTGCTTAGTGGCAATTCCAGCTAAAACATTCCTTCCTGCCTGCCTTCTCTGGGGGGAGGGAGCTCCCTTTCTCATTGCCAACCTCATCCTACCATTCTGTTATGCTTCATATTCACTTGCAGGGCAAAGTGGGCAAAGTGATGACATTGTCATAATCTTGTGATGCTTCAGACTTGTAGCTGTGAGTCTGGACTTCAGAGCTTTTTCAGCTCTCAGGTTGCACAGTTCAGATGTAGCTACAGGGACCTAAAGGAACCAAAACTGTGTGCTGTTCTTGCTCAAATCTTTGATGAAGAGCTGGATTCCTCAGGCCAGGTTGTGGGACCATGGCCTGATGGTTGAGAAGCAACTGGGAAGAAAATTATCTTGGAGGTTTTGATATACATTTATGAAGACATTAACAAAATTCCTTTTCTCAGTGTCAGCTGGAGATCCTTCTCCTTTATTGAGAAGCCTATTTAACTACACAAGAGCAAATCTGTGATGGTAGGAGCATCCTTTTGCATAGGCAGTGCCTTTCTGTCATCCAGTTAAATAAAGTGATGCTGCATATGAAGTAACCTTGGCCCTTCTGCCAGAAACCAGGAAGAGAAAGATACCAGAGGCACAAGTAGTCCACTAAAAGCTTTTTGTTGGTGAGGCTCAGTGAGATGTTTTCATTTCAAATGCAGTATCTCAATAAAAGCAAGCCCTACTAGCTAGAAATCAGATGGTGTTCTGCATTACTAAGCTTAGAAAGTAAACTGTCAAAGTATCTAGGACTTTTAAAATTGAGTAGTGAAAGCAGACTGTGGGTCTAGGTGTTCTTCATTTTGTAGAGAAAGAGCTGGATTTAGGCCTTTGTTCAGCACCATTGTCAGGATAGGAGGGCAAGGACACGCTTTTAACAACCCTAGATGAAGTCTGAGCAGGAGTTTGAAGTCTACTTGCACAAGGCTGTGCAGAGAGAGACTATTGTTCACTGAGAATTGCTTTGTCTTGGGAGAATGATGGGAAAAGTGAATAAAAATAATGATGCATTTTGGTGTATTTATGAAACAGTTTTCTTAAGAACTGCTTCAGAATGCCTGAGCTTATTAACCAAGATCATTCTTATGTGCTTGCTTGGTGTTAAAGGAACTGAATTATTTGCTTTTGCCAAGCAAGAAGGAAAAACTGATGTTTTCTGAAAATTACAGCCTTTGGTTTAGAGTGGAACTAATGCTGATCTTCTGCTTCATCACCTCAAAAGCAGGGACTTTAAACCACTAGCACCATATGTGCTGAGAGCATGTGGTTTAACTCTAGCTGGGTCAGACTGGTACAAGTTTGTACCTCAGGTTTCAGTACTGAAGCACATAAAATAAGAACTATTGGGGGAGATGGTATAATTAGCCACTTCTGCAGTGCAGCTAATTTTAGCACCCTTGGGTGGTGGGTGCTTCCTTTCCCATATTACCCCTGGCCTATTACAAGCCAAGGACAGATTGTCTGTCATGTAGCCAGCAGGGAAATAGATTCTGTTGTAGATCATGTTTCTCAATTAAAGTATTACAAGAAGGCAGAAGATACTGGTGGTACTGAAAGATACTTTGAATATCAGTTAAAAAAGGGATTTCTGGCTTCGGGAGTAAGATAAAATCTCTAGATGTTCTCCTTGTGAAGAGAGAGAAGACCCATTATGTTGAAGCCATTTGCCATTTTTTTCCTGTAAAAACCAAAACCAAGAGAGCAACGTTCTGGTCCTGACGTGGTCTCCTGCAGAGAGTCCCTGTGTCCCTTCTGGAAAGGGCAGTACCTGCTTAGGAGCTGACCAGGATGATGATCAAGGAGAGTTCTCTGCGGAGGGACCCAGACCTGGGAGGGGAGCTAGCTTTCCTTGCGAAGGGCTGTGATTTTGTTCTTCCATCCCGCTTCAAGAGGAGGCTGAAGTCATTCCAGCAGGCCCAGGTTTGAATGCTTGGCGTTTCTTGTCCTTTTTCTGTTGCTTTGTACTTTTTTATTGGATCAGAGAATCAAACTGTGTCCCCTCTAGGCGTGTCGATTTGCAGAAAGTTATTTGCAGCTAGATACCAGCAGGTTTAAAAATAAACCTTCCAGGCTTAGATTGCAGAGCCTTTGTAAACAAGGGGAAAACATTAACAGCAAGGGCAGTAATTTTTAATAGGGAGAGGTAGTGTCAGACTATTAAATCTTTCCTCTGTTTTTTGTAAGAAAACACCTGTTTCGCAAGATGATTGCTCTGAATGTTTCTTGTTGCGTGTGAAACAACCACAACATTGCTCTCTGCTGTACAAATTAATGCACAAACCAACCTACCTGGCTTTGCCATTTGTGATTTTACCATCACAAGGTGGTGCTTTGCTGTTTCCTCCATCTCTGGTGTGTGGCTGAAGGAGATAATAGAATCCTAGAATCATTGAGGTTGGAAAAGATCCTTAAGATAATGGAGAAAGATTCCAAAGAAATGGAAATTGTACCGTGGCTGTATTCCTAGGCAAATCCCAGGATCCATACTCCCTTTCTGGGACAACTTGCAAAAGTCTGGAATAATTTATGCTAGACAAGCAAATGGACATGTAGATTTACAGGAGGTCACAATGTGCTGAAATTGGCCCATCTTGAGCTGCATCTGTATTTAAATAATCAGTGACTCAGTAAGGAAGTTAAAAAGTTGAAATTGAGTGGTGCAGCTGTTTCCTAAGAAACAGCTATTAAAATTGCTCCAGAGTATATTGTAGCACATTTTGTTTTCATGGTTTCTGGTGACAGGTTAAAGTACATATATGAGGTTAATCTGTGGAACATGTTTTTTCACTCCCTAGAGGAGAATTGCATGAAGTAATGATGTCTAGTAATAGCTTGGGTGGGGACCACGAGCAATTTAGGAGAGACTAACAAGAACCATGCAGCACAGCTCAGTTAAATCCCCAGTTAGTCTGATCACCTCAGGACATAATCAGGGTATAGTTTGCAGGGAGAGGTCCTAGTACATAAATTGGAAAAACTGATGAGCCTTTGGTACGTGAGCCCTCTGCCTGGTCTGAAGTAGGAACAACAAACTTCTCTGCTAAATGCATTGAGAAAACTGCTCTGGGGCTGCAGGTCCAAGGCAAGTGAACCAAAAAAGGTGGTCTTACTTCCTCTTCTCCTTCCTCCAGTACTTGTTCCCTCTTGCTACCTCCTCACCATATGTGGCCCCACGAGCCTTTCTGTGAGCTGGCTTAACTCATAACATGGTAGAATATCATTCAGCAAAAAAGCTAAGTCTGTTTTCTGCCTTTCCAAGTGGGTTAAATTGGTCCACAGAGGGGGCTGGAAAGCTCTGGAGCTGTCACTGGGTACACAGTGACAAACTCTGTTTGGGAGTGGAGGACAGAGATGGGAGTTCTCTTGCTTGGCATCAGCAAGATGTTAAATTTTGTGCCTTGTGGGCCTGTGCCTTGTGCCTTGGGTGTGTTAGTGTGAGATGACCTGAGAGCAGAGCTAATTGGGCTAAATACGGAAAAAGTGCTAGCAGGAGAAAGGATATCCAGGCAGTGAGAGGGAGCAGAGAGATGAGTGATAGATACTTTGTGGAACATGTTGGCCAGAAAGGCAAGGGAGGAGAAGGTTTTTTGTAAAACCCATATCTCTTTTAAGAGCTGTAAGTTTTAGTTCTCATGCTCTTCTTTAGCAGGACTTTTTAGGGAAGGATCATTAGCCCTCCTATAGCAGGGGTGGGAGGAAAGGAGGGTACATTTCACTGGTAGGAAGACTTGCTAACAGTAGGTCACATCAGAGCTGTTCTGTGTCTGGAAAACTCCCCAAGGAGAAGAGTTCCTCCCGTGTCCTTCTGGTGACCTTTTGCAGGCTATACTACCCTCAGTTCAATTCATCCTCCTGCTGACTAGCCTAATGCTCCTAAGCTGCGGTTTGAGGCTGTTGCCCCCTTAAAGCTCTGTACCACTGCAGAGTTTGGTTCCACCATCTCTGCAGCTGTGCTTCCAGCTGCTGGAGGCTGTGCGGGACCCACTTCTCAGCTTCCCTTTGCCTGTCTGAACAGCCCAGCCCTGCTATCCCCTACCACATGCTCCCACTCTCACCTCTTCGCTGTGCCTTCTGTGCACCTCTCACCTCTGGCTCCCCATCCCTTTTGAAGGGAAGGCCCAAAGCTGGTCTCAGTAATCCAGGTGCAGCCTCACTAGCATCAAGCAGGGGAGACAATAACTTGCCCTGCTGCCAGTGCAGTCTGTTCAATAATTTCCCTCATTTGTCATCAGCCAATGCTGCAGGCTCTTGCTGAGCCTGGCGCGCACATCATCTCCCTCACCTCATGTTCAGCAGGGCTGTTGCTCAGTCAGTGGATTCTCAGCCCACACCCATGCTTGGGCTTGCTGTGCACAGGTGGAGAACTTGGTACCTTTTCTCATGGAAGTAGTTGAGCAGTTTGTCCAGGTGTCTCACACCTGGGCTCTGCTGTTGGCTGTGCCAGCCTTCCCCCAGGTAAGTGTCACCTGCACAGCAGGACAGATGAGAACTGTAGTGGGGGTTCTGTGAGCAGTGGGGAGTTGTGCCCACTGTTGTCCTTCTGACTGAATTAATTTTGGTTGTTTTCTCGATGGAGTTTTCAGGGAGGCCTTTGGAGTGTGGGCTTAAGTATATCAGTGGCAGGAAGGGCATGTGGAAGATCTGTAAGCACACTTGGCAGTGGAGGCATGTGAGGTCTCTGCTTTCAAACCTCAGCTGGATAAGGCCGTGAGGAACTTGATCGAGCCTTAGAGTTAGCCCTGAGTCCCTTCCCACCTGAATCCTTTTGTGATTCTGTGTTGCTTGGGTAGTTTTCATTTGTGTGTTGCTGCAGTTGGACTTTGTTTCTGCTGGTGAGTTTACGAATTAGAGTAGAAAAGATTCTCTCCAGAAAATGAACCTTTGCTGTTCTTACTCCCCTTTGAGATGGGTAAAAAAAAGAGGCAGTAGAAAGATACGATGATGGGAAAGGGCTTCAAGGAAGGGAAGGAAGAGAAAGTCTTGGGCAAAAGGTACAAATCTGCTCTGAAACTCTGAGAACTGATGATCACTGAGGATGGCTTGTGTCCAGTTACCATTAGACTTCAGTAAGACAGGAACTGTAAAAAATGGAAGGAGACATTAAGTCAGCACTGTGGACTGTGAGAAACCCAGGCTGAGTCACTGTACCCTAGAACAGAGGATTCAGCAGGGCTGTTGCTCAGTCAGTGGATTCTCAGCCCACACCCATGCTTGGGCTTGCTGTGCACAGGTGGAGAACTTGGTACCTTTTCTCATGGAAGTAGTTGAGCAGTTTGTCCAGGTGTCTCACACCTGGGCTCTGCTGTTGGCTGTGCCAGCCTTCCCCCAGGTAAGTGTCACCTGCACAGCAGGACAGATGAGAACTGTAGTGGGGGTTCTGTGAGCAGTGGGGAGTTGTGCCCACTGTTGTCCTTCTGACTGAATTAATTTTGGTTGTTTTCTCGATGGAGTTTTCAGGGAGGCCTTTGGAGTGTGGGCTTAAGTATATCAGTGGCAGGAAGGGCATGTGGAAGATCTGTAAGCACACTTGGCAGTGGAGGCATGTGAGGTCTCTGCTTTCAAACCTCAGCTGGATAAGGCCGTGAGGAACTTGATCGAGCCTTAGAGTTAGCCCTGAGTCCTTTCCCACCTGAATCCTTTTGTGATTCTGTGTTGCTTGGGTAGTTTTCATTTGTGTGTTGCTGCAGTTGGACTTTGTTTCTGCTGGTGAGTTTACGAATTAGAGTAGAAAAGATTCTCTCCAGAAAATGAACCTTTGCTGTTCTTACTCCCCTTTGAGATGGGTAAAAAAAAGAGGCAGTAGAAAGATACGATGATGGGAAAGGGCTTCAAGGAAGGGAAGGAAGAGAAAGTCTTGGGCAAAAGGTACAAATCTGCTCTGAAACTCTGAGAACTGATGATCACTGAGGATGGCTTGTGTCCAGTTACCATTAGACTTCAGTAAGACAGGAACTGTAAAAAATGGAAGGAGACATTAAGTCAGCACTGTGGACTGTGAGAAACCCAGGCTGAGTCACTGTACCCTAGAACAGAGGATTACAGAATCCCACTTGGAAAAAAACAAGGAACTGGTAAATTTATTATCTAGGCCCCTGTTGGAAGTTGGGGCCAGGAGGAAGGAGTTAGAAAGCATTTGAGCAGTTGATGTGATACTGCTTCCTTCCATGGAGTTTTCTGCTGGGACTGGCAAGTTCCTGAGAGAGCAGCCTGGATGGCAGAGGTTTAGTCTCTGTGCTTTGTTTGTGTAGCTACAATGAGGCTGTAGTTCTGTCTGGTCTATTTATAATGCAGATGTCACCATTTCAGTCTGTCCATAAATAAATTGTATAACTGGCAAAAGGTGATACAGTGGATAGACGCTAATGTTACACCGCGCTAGAGAGCAGCATTTAAAAATGGGCTTTAATCTTGCCTTCCTCTTTAGGAAAAAAAAATAAGTATTAGCTATTGGTAACAAAGCTAAAAGATTTATTGTGGTGTTTTCCTTCCTTAGTTGTCCTTTCTGAGAATGCATGTCCCTGTTGGAGAAAAGTGTTCCACTAAGCAAACAGCATTTAAGGTTAACTTTTTGCAATAAGAAACTGGTTTTTTTCCTAAGGAATTCCTGCAGTATTTCCACTCATATAACGTAATTAAAACTACTGTGAAAAAAATTAACTCCCTCCGTAGTGGTTAACATCTGGTTATGCCCATCCCAGACTTAGGGGATTGTTCTAGGGAACGGGGTCCTTAAGAGCCAGTTGCTGCTTGTTGTTTCCTCTTTGTGTTGTTGTAGGCAGCTCATTTCTTACATGAGAAGGAAGAAAACAAAGTTTTAAAAAAAAAATAAATCTATTCCTGAAGTAGAATCTTCTGAAGAGAAGGCATCCATGAGCAATGCTTCTACCTTGTCTGCCTTGGACTGAGCAGGAGTTAGTGATTCAATCTTCCTGGGAAGGTCAGCTGTAAACCTACATCTGAACTGCCTCCCTGCTTTGGAGATGAGCAGCAGTCCCTGTATTTGTCCTGTAGGTGTCTGACCTTCTGGCTGGTGTTGTGGATCAGGAAATTCATCTAGATTCTGCAGTCGGTACTTGGGGCTTATGGGAGCTGGTACCAAGCCTTTCTGACTTTGGTGCTACCTGGAGGAAGATGAGTTGCTCTGCTTTTCAGAAGGTGAAGGTCAGAGCAAAGTGGATGATCAGCTCGAGTTTTGTGCCATATCAGGATGTCTATTGTATGTGGAAGAGGAGGAAAACAGCATGGTGCTGTGGTGTTTGGGGCTGCCTGTTTGCCTTCCACGAAAAAAAACCAATCCAATTTTGTTGTTCTAATGTAACAATATAGGTCCTTATATATTGTTAAAGTGAAGAGTCATTGCCTCCTGAGAGAACAGGTTTTTTGTTTGCTTCCATTTGGTTTGTGGGCCTTTCTGTTAAACTTGGGTAATTTTTTTGTAGTTCCTCACAATCCTGGCAGGTAGGAGTGCATGTTGTGCATTGAGGAGCTTCATGAACAATAAACCTGTTTCTGAGAAGTGGGTCTTCAAGTCAAACTGATGTAAAGTCCTCCTATTCTAGAAGTCAAGTGGCTGGAGTTGGCACCTCATTGTCTGTTCCAGCTTTACATTGTTTGTATGAATATGGTGCTGTGAGAGACCAGCAGGGATTTCCACTGTGCTGGAATCCAGAAAGTGAAAACTGCTGAGCAGGGCTCCCTGGGGGGTGCCTGAGCAGCCCCTGGACAGGCTGGGAGGTGGGTCCTGAAGGCAGAACTGGTGTGTGAGTTCTGTAGGTCAGTTCACTATCTTTACTTGCACATCAAGGTCCAATTCATTAACCCACTACTTCCCAGTTATATGGAAGCTTCTTGAGGAGGCCTGGCTTGGGAAGCTTTCTTCACCCCTCTAGCTTAGCCTCCCTTGCCAAAGTGGACAGCCATGGGAGGGGGGTGGATCTTCATCTACCTCTAACATGTAGCAGTGGCTGCTCTGGAGCCACATATTCCCTTCCCAGACACATTCAGCCTTTCTGGGTTTTGCTTTTGTTGCCCTACTGAGTGAAGGACAAGGAAGCCAGGAGGACAGTTGTCTTCTATCAACCTAGTGAGCTACTGCTCCCAAAACGAGTGACCACCCTACCTTAACCCCTGCCACCATTTCAGGTCCCCTACATGCGTTGTCATACTGTGGGACTGAGTAACCAGGGCTGATGCTTACCCAGCCCTACAGAACTCTTCAGCCCCAGTAGCACGTTGAGCCTCAGGGCTGGCCCACTTTGAGCTCCAGCATCACTCATGATCAGGCACAAAGATCTGCAGTGTGTGAGAGAGTAGGAGAAGCTGAGGAAGAACAGATGGTAGTGATCGGGCTTGTTCTCCAACTGTGGAGAGCTATCTCAAGGACCATACAGACCCTGAATACTGGCATTGGTAGACACAGAAATCCCAGATCTTCAGTGTTTCCTGTGTTGCAAGATGCAGGAGAGGAGGATTTAAAGAAACCCAGGCTGCAGTTAATGTGTTCTGTGCAGAGCATTTACAGTACCAAAGTATTCTTCTGATGGCATGTGTGTTCAAGGGCATGTGTTCCTGACCCTGCAATGGGGCAGCATTTGGGAGAAGGAAGAGGTCCTCCCCATTTAAAGAAGAACAGTAAAGCAGATGAGTGAAGAGGAGGAAAATCCATCTTTCCTTTTACAGGTCTCTGAAGAGTGGGTTATAAAGTATTCTAAACTGCAGAAAAAACAGGGCTTAAGGAAACTTTTACAGTTCTCATATCTTAAGCTTCCTGAAAGCAAACCCATAGCAAGCTGGGGCATTCAGTGTGTGTTAAGGAAAAAGCTTTGTATTTCTGTAAAATAATAAAGCAAAGAGTTTAGTCAGTTCAACATACACATTCTTCTGTATTTAGTGAGCTCAGAGTTGGCTGTGTTATTCTGAACTCCTTGTGTTTTGGAATAGAATAAACAAACTGAAAGTTACAGCTGTATTTACTTGACTGTTGCCTTATTAGCTTCTTATCACATATGCTGTTATATTAATAACTCTTGAATTCAAACCATTGTGCAACAGGCAAGCCTATCTCCTTTTCCCAAGACACTGTGTGTTCATGGGTGAGCAGGGAATTCGTCATCCCTCAGCATTCCAGCATCTGAATTCTGCTGCTTATACTGTAACTACTTTCCAAAGTAAAAAAATATTCCCTCCCATGTCTGAAAAATTACCTCTTTTAGGATCTCATTATGTACTTCAATACAAATTTTTGGAGAAGAGGAGGTTCTGAGGACACCTTATTGGGGCCTTCCAGTATCTTAAGGGGGCCTACAGGAAAGCTGGTGAGGGACTTTTTAGGATGTCAGGTAGTGGTAAGACTAGGGGAATGGATCAAAACTAGAGGTGGGAAGATTCAGATTAGATGTTAGGAAGAAGTTCTTCACTTGTGGTGAGACACTGGGACAGGTTGCTCAGAGAGGTGGTGGAAGCTCCATCCCTGGCAGTGTTGAAGGGCAGGTTGGATGGGGCTTGGAGCAACCTGGTCTGGTGGGAGGTGTCCCTGCCCATGCAGGGGGTTGGAGCTGGATGATCTTTAAGGTCCCTTCCAACCGTAACAATTCTAGGATTCTTTTCTGCAAAGTATCAGTGCGTATATAGAAGTAGAAGATCACAGAGTTGTATCAGAAGGGTGATCTAGTGGGGATCACCATGTCAGACATATGTTTATTGCAGACAGGAGAGGGGTGATGGGATGGTAGAGCTGATGAAAAATGAGGTGGTGGGTGTGGGAGAAAAGCCATTCAAGATGGGACGGAGAAGGCCTTGTTTCAGTTGGCAGGTATCTCCTCACTTTTCAACAAATTATGTAGGTGCTGACTCAGTGAAGCCCTCTGGGTGCTTTGACTGCAAAGGGGCTCTTGCACCTGGAGTTGTGAACTGACCCTTTGTGTGTTGCACTAACCCTGTGTCCTGTGGGGACCCACTGACAGACTGTTCTGGCTGCTCCCCATTCCTGGTGTAAAAATGGTTTAGCCAGTACTTAGTACCTCAAACAAAACCAGGTCTTGGACTGCTCGAGTTGAGCATAGAATAAAAGGCTTCCCTGAAATTTAGGAGGAGAGTCTTGCAAATCTTTGGTAAATTTTTCTATGTGGTGATACTTTGGGAAAACTAATTGTGTTCCCAAGAACTGCAAAATGTTAGGAATATAAGTCTGCTCATACATGAGGCAAGATGTTTGGGTGGGTGGGTGTTCTAGTTCTAAGGGAAAATACTAACAACTAGATTTTGATACTTTGCTATTTATGGGGCAGAATGACAACACAGTGACCAGCGTGAGAAAAAATAGCATTGCCCTTGTTCTGTGGTGTTGCTGAACTGCAGTGTGTTCTCCATTCAATAGTATATCATAATGCACAGCTGCATACATAAAATGCACAGAAACTACACAAAAGCAGGAAGTGACTTATACTAAATTTGCACTGTCCAATATTGCATTTTTACCATGTGCTATAATTTAATTATTGGTATTTTTACATTTCTCCCAAATCACTGGGAGCACAAATTACTTTCTCCTCTTGGGCATGCCAGGCTGTTAAAAATTATTTGTTATTCATTATATTTTCAGGTTCAAAGTAAACAAGAGAAGAAACCTGGAAGTTCACCCCCAGTCCCTTTGAGCTCTGCAGTCAGTTCTTGCACTCTTCTGCCTGTGAATAAAGCCACCAGCAGTACCCCTTTGTCTATAAACATTCCACGTTTCTACTTCCCTAAAGGACTTCCAAATGTCTGTGCTAATCATGAGGAGGTCGTTGCCAGGATTGAAGAAGCTTTTTCAGAGTTTGAAGAAGAGAAAGCAAACATCTATGAAATGGGGAAAATTGCAAAGGTAAGAGCTATTCACTGGGTTTTTAATTTTTTTGAGAGAAAGACCAAGGCTAAGAAAGTATCTCACAGCTATTCTAATTTTCAGTGAAAAAGACCCAATATCCTTTTGCTCTGAATGTTTGTATTATATTAAGAAAACAGTAAACAAAGATGAGCTCAGTTTGCTGTTTGTCACATCTGATGTGAAGTTCTTTGATTTGTGAAATGGTTCTTTCAGCTTTCTTGCCAAGTACAGATTGCAGTTTTGCTTTTCTGTTCCCCCACAGTTATGCTCAGAAGATAGGAGAGACTGAAAGGGTTGTCAGGCATTGCAGTAGATTGCCCAGGGCAGTGGTGGAGTTACCATCTCTGGAGGCGTTTAAACAGCATGTGGACCTGGTGCTTGGGGACAGGGTGTAGTGGTGAGCTTGTGGTGTTAGTCCTAAGGCTGGACTGAATGATCTTGGAGGTCTCTTCCAGCCAGGGACATCCCATGATTCTGTGAGACTTAGTCTGCCTCTGTGGCTTCAGGTAGGGCCAGCTGCCTTCTTTGTGGTTATCTGTCCCACTAATCTGGACATGATCCACATCTACTGTTGCTTGAGAAAGCAGTTCCCAGCCTTTGCCTCCTTGGACACAGAAGGGGGAAATGCTTAGTCAACCTCCACCCCTGGGATGCTTACATTAATACCCATAGTGCAGGCATCAGCAGACTTGGAGTTGTTACAGTCTGCTGATGAGTTTCTGGCTTCAGGGAGCAGCACACAGCAGTTGTGTGGGAATGTGGTGCAGTTGGGTGGCTCTGTTTTCCTCTCCTTCAAGCAGAGGTTTTAGAGGTGCTGCTCTAAGAGGAGCAGTTGTCAGCTGCCTCTCCTACATTTGGTTTGTCCTGCCTGCCTCTCTGCCACTGCAGACTGAGCACTGATGTTCTGTCCAAGAGCAGCACTTGTTTTCCAAGAAGGAAGATTGCTCTGAAAGGAGAGACTAGGTTGGTTTTCTGTTTGTTTTTAGCAGAGTCTAATGGCAATGTTTGTAAACTGTCTCTGAAAACATAAACAGAAAAACTTCATTGTTTGTCCAAAAAATTGTTTGATATGGATTTTATGAGTGCGTGTGCCCTGTCATGTTCCAGCTGGATAAAGGAGGGGGATGCTGTAGAAGAGACCTTTGTCTTTCTTTCTGGTCTCTGTATCTGTCTCTATATAGATATGTTCCATGCTATTTTGCTGTTGTAAGGCTTGCTTCTCTCCCAGGGTACCAGGCTTGGGGCTCTGAAATAAATATGGGAGAATCAGCTGCACACAGGAAGTAAATGTCATGCTTTCCTCAGAGCAGCTAAACACCTGAAGTACAGTCACTTGACAAGGGATGACTAAATCCAAAAACAGTTCTTATGCTGATTTGGGTTCCCAAAGAAACATGCAGCTCAGGGAAAAAGTTGAGAATGGACTTTCAGGGTAGTCTTGCTTGATAGAAGAAGTGAAAGAGGCTTTGTGGGGAAAGCAGAAATGATGCATCAACTACTTCTTTAAAATATTCCTCCTTCCCATTGATGAGATATCACCTGTGCCTGGCCTGAATCACCTGCACTCCTGCTAAGGCCTGTGTTTTGCAGATGTGCTGATACCTTGTCTGGAGTCATGAAGGTGACTCGAAAGATCTTTGTTGCAAAGAGGAGGTTTCTTGAAGGTGTCAGCAGCTGAATGCTTGAAGCCATTTTCAAGCCTGCTTTTCTGAGGCATTAGAGAGCACGAAGTGCTTGAGTGTTCACTGGTGACCATTTGGAAAACGAGCAGCCTCTGCAGATCAACAGTTGTGTTCAGAGTCCTCTTGCTGGAATTGGCCTCTTCCTGTTTCTGCTTTTAAGTTTTTGTTACCCTGCTGAGATCTAGCAGCATTGGGAAAATGGGCTGCTGAGGGTGGAGGGCATTATGTGGGTGGGAATTATTTCATCTTTAGGCATTTAATAATTAATTGTGTATAATTAGAACTGGAATTCCCTTGCTGTCAATGAGAAGTCAGCCCATCTAGACAATGGGTTGTCCTTTTCTAAGGTTGGTCACAGAATCACAGAATGTCAGGGGTTGGAAGGGACCTCTGGAGATCATCAAGTCCAAGCCAGGACCAAATCAGGGTGGGTACTCATCTGGAAGGGGGGTGGTCCTGTCTCCACTTCACTTTGCAGGGCATCTTGCTGAGCAGTTCAGTCAGAGCTTAAGAGCTTGATAGTGTCTGATCCTTTTTGTAGCCTGACAGGACATGTTTCTCAGTTACTCTCAGCATAGAACAAAAATAAAGTTATTGATGGATTCTGACCCTTGGCACACAGTAAATAGCTTTCTAACTAAGCTGTGTGCCATTACTGCTTTATTTCCTTTATGTAAAGGTCTGGGTGGTGAATTCAGTGTGTAAACAAGGAGGCTCTTCTTGTGACTGCTTCTGTGTTCCTTTTTGTCCTGGTGTTTCATTACAGGTGTGTGGTTGCCCACTCTACTGGAAAGCACCAATGTTCAATGCATCAGGAGGAGAAAGGACAGGATGTGTGTCTGTACACTCATTTGTATCTATGTGGAGAAAGTGAGTATTGTAAATGCAAAATTCTCTTTCTGGAAAAAGAGAACTGTCTGCCACAGAAGTCTCTATTGTTGTTTCTTGTTTTGTTCTTCCACTAGATTTCTCAATTCATTGTCCCTTCTTTGGAAGAAAAGAAATGGCTTAAAAATCCCAACCAGCTTAAATTTTCTTCCCCAAAATTCCCTGAGCACTTGTTTCCATGCTGCCTCAACAAACTTTGAAGCTGTTGTATAGGTGATGAGACATCTTGGTCTGGTGGACACATAAAATATATTAACACCCTCCCTAGAAATATGTCAGCCTTTCATGAGGTAGCTGACAGATGTCAGTGGATTTTGGATTCATTTGTCATGGGCCTGGTTGCCACTACACTAGCCTGCTAAGCAAGTGCCACTGGGGATGAGGAGAGGAGACGTGGTAGTGGTGTAGGACAGGAAGAAGGATTGGAAAATAAAGAAGCATAGTACAGGTGGATACTCTTAAGAGCTGTAATTGTTGCTATTGCCTTCCTCAAGCATGCTGCATAATAAACCTGTGGGGTTTGACAGTCACTTCCACACATGTCAAGGATTCTTGAAATTGAGAGCTCTGCATATATCGCGCCAGGAGTCAGAGGTGTGAGATGGAATAAACCTGCTCTCTTGCCTAATGTTTTTTACTCCAGGATCTTTAGGCTTCAGTCTACCTTGTGAAACACCTGAACAATGTGTCCATCTCATATCCAGACAGACTTGTAATTTTTTACTTAGTGGTTGCTCTTCAGATTCTTGAAGGAGCCTTTAACCCTGAGTTCCCAGAGTATTTCCTGGGATAATATTGTCAAAACAGCTTGTAGTTACCCTGGCAAACTGGCAGAAATGTTAGGATCAACTATGATCAGTAGGTTTTTCTTGACACAGACAATGTGTTTTCCTTTATGTTCTTCCAATTACTTCTAATTAATCCCTCATATATGATCCCACATATTTTCACTCCTGTGACTTAAACAGCCTTCAGATATTTGCAGACTGTGGTCATTCCCCTCTTCTGTACTCTCTTAACCACATCATTTCCAAGCCAAGTTTTTTATGCTTTTCTCAAGTTAATTGCTCCTTTAGAAAGATTTTTTTTATTCCCCTGCCTCTTTC
>NW_009952570.1:947347-965862 GCF_000747805.2 Chaetura pelagica
TCTTTCCCTCTGAAGGCTGTGCATCTTTTTTTCTGGGAACATGACAACCAAATAAATGTAGTGTTGCTGGTGAAGCTAGACTGAACACAGCCGTAATTGTAAAACAGTTACCTTTAACTGCTGAAGCCTGTTTTCAAGTGTCTTAGTAGGAGGCCTGACTTTTCAGAAGGCTGCATGCTCACTGATCTCATTTGGAGTCTGTTTGGAGTTTAGTAATTGTGATACTTTACCAGAGCTTGTTTTAGTAGAAGACAGCGACAAGCTCTGGTGTCACAGATGCAAACTGTCAAGCCAAAGAATTGAGTTTACATGCTTGTCTAAATACTGATCCTACTATTCTTCTCATCAAGCTGTTCTCCATGACTTCCCTGCACAGCAGCCTGCTGGGCCAACGCTAACAAGGATTGCTCCCTTTTCCCTTCTGGAGAAGTTTTTCTGGTTGAAAATGTACTCACTGTAATTTGGCAACATCCTCAAATACTGGAATACAGTAAAGGATTAAATTGGAGAGCCTGTCTGTTATGGCCTCCCATATTGTCCTAGTGACTGCAGATGAGGTCAGTCATTATGCAGCATTTTGAAAAGTCAGGTTACTTACTAAGATGCTGTGGAAGCAAGAACAGTCTCCAGAGAGAGGCCTGTGAGAAACCTTGTTTACCACAGCCATGTTAACAAGAAAAAAAAGTTCCACTGCATGGAAGTACCTTGGTGTTGCTGAAGATACTGAAGAAAATGGGTGCTGCTAGCCTGAGGTCAGCTTTGCATGCTTCACAGTGTGGATGTGTTGTGTGACCTGTAACAAGGCAATCAGTAACCCATCTGCAGTTTGGCTTGTCCTGTGAGGTCCAGTTGAGGTAACACTTCATCTCTCTCCTAGAGTCCTTCATAACTGCCACGATGATGCATCCAGGTTCACACACCTTCTAGCAAAGCCTGGCTGTGACTACCTAGAGCAGGAGGACTTCATCCCTCTCCTTCAGGTAACTGCACCACCTCAGCAGTGGGTGGATGAGGAGAGCACTATGTTTCTTTTACAACTTATTTATTTTCATGTCTGTAACTGTTTACCTATGGCCTTGTGGACCTTTGGTTCAAACAGCACTGGGGTGGGCTTTATTTTGGGGTGAAATAGAAATAAGCATTTTAAGTGGACTATTTTGCATAAGTGCCAACCAGCTACATATCTTACTACAGTTGCTGAGGATTGTACAAGCTTTATTTGGTCTCTTGTCTCTTGTCAGGAAGGATTTGTATTTATCAGTGCTTGGTAACCAGGCTGAAATTTGCCCCATTTTTCTGGGTGGTCATTAGGAAAAATAGATGGTGCTGGTGACACTTCAGCACAGCATCAAAGCTTATTAGAAAAGTTGTAAAAGTTGCTTGACAAGGCAATTACAATTTAATTTCTCTAGCAAGTCTACCAGTTCAAATATGACATGGAAATATTTGCACAAGATTTTGTAGTTCTAATTGTTCTGTAAGTGCTAGAACACCAGTCTCACTGCTGATTGGAGGTTTTTTCCCCTTACATTCAGGCTAAATCTGTGCATCCTGATTTCATTTCTTTTCCTTTTATTCACATATAGTATTTTTAACAAAGCAAAGCACCATTATGTCATTATTTGTGGCCACTGAGGTATGCTCTGGTTAGGTTTAGGTTTTCTTTGTGGTTTCTCTAGAAATCAGGTCCCTCTGATCATCTGTTGATATTTTTCAGAGCTTTTCCACATATCCCTCAGTTTCTTACCCTATGTTACCCTCTCTGCAACACCTCTGTGGAGAGCCTTTTGTTGGGGAAAGATTTTTGTGTCTGCCCTGGGTATTCCTGTGTCTCAAACAAAACTAGGACTGTGATGGGTCAACTTTCTCATGTTCTTCTTAACCTTTTCTCCACTGGGCACAATGCCTTTCCTGATTGATAACAGCTCTGCTTTGTAGCTACTGGTGCAATCAAAGGCATGTACAGTCTTGTGTGTCAGTCACCCAGAGACTAGAAATATTGCATCATATTTCACCATCATATTAGAAATCAAGTTAGACTGGCCAAAATCTGGTCATGTCACACCCCTACAGGCACTGTGTCTGCACTGTCCTTGCTATCACAAGGACATATTGTCATGGTGTGCAAAAAGCAGATCTTTGAAAACTACTTTGGGTTGATTTTTTTAAGAGTAGAGGAGTCAGACGTGTAGAAACTACACAGACGTTCATTCACACAGGATCTGAGCAGCTTCTCCAGGTTTTCAGTCATGCACCTCCTGGCAGATTTGGCATCATGAGCCAAATGCTGATCTTGAGGAAGAGGCATCTCCCCGGGGAGTTCAAGTAAAGATTGGAAAAACATGGATCACACCTGCATGTATTCTGGGGTTCATAAGAGCTTTCATTGTTGTGGAGGACAAAAAAGGCAACTTTCTTAACCTTTCAAGGAATACTTATTTCTGACACAAAGTTCTAATATCTTAAATAAATGGAGAAGAAAAAAAATCTTGGAGAGGAGATAGTTGCATGGTCAGCTAACTAATTTTTTGTCTCGTTCAATGAAAATGGGATTTCATCTACTCACTAACTCTCTTCTGTGTTTTTCTGTCCTTAAGTAATTCAAAATGGCCCAGCAGGTGCATATTGCCCAGGAGGTGTGTCCTGCTTCTCCTTCTCCAAGGCTCCCTTGATAGACACCAAGTTGTCATTTCATGTTACGTTCATGTTCATAACATGTTATTGTTAGTGCTGCAAATACAGCTTCAAAAGTGAGCACAAGTTTTGGTTTTCAAACCCAGTAACTTCTTAATGTTTTAAAGGGGAAGAAACCCTGTTTCATTGTGTTTGGCCTTGCCTTGCAGGATGTGGTGGAGACGCATCCTGGCCTGACGTTCCTGAAGGACGCTCCGGAGTTCCACTCCCGGTACATCACGACGGTAGGCTGGCCCCTTCCATCTCCTGTCACACTGCTGCACCAACCCTCCCCTTGTCATTTGTCACATCAGCCAGTCCTGCAGGTTTTTTTTTTAAATAGGTGTTTTTAATATTCCTGGCAATTAGTTATTTTAAGGACAACTTCCAAAGGAAAAATGAGTCTGCCTGTGTGCACGAGAGGTGAATAATGATACTTTCTGGTCTTAAGCAAATGGATAACAGCAATTCCTTTGGCCTTTCATCCTGATGCAGGAAAATGAGAGGTCCTCTGTTGTTTTAAGAGCTGTTCATTTTTGCTGGGCTGCTGAGACATGGAACACTGTATGTTGGAAGATTCCTGTCACTTCCACATCTGGAGCATCCTCTGCATGCAGGAGTCTGCTGTCTGACTCACCTGCCTCTTGCCCTGGCCAGAAAGCCTGACTAGTCTTTCTGGGTCTCTGAGCTTTTGTGACCACTGCTTGTTCTTGGGTTTGGTTCTGTATCTTTGCTCACACTCTGCAGTTAGACTGGTGCTTTACCTGAATAAGTTTGTACTTTTTTTAAGCCTTTAGCTAGTCTCATGTTGGGTGTGAATCTGGATTAAAGGTATAACTATTAGGATGTCTTATCTGCAGTGGTAACAAATCCAAATAATGACAGACCTGATGGGAGCTGTATCCCAGCAGGGCTCAAGGGTTTAAATTTTGTGCTGTTTGCTTGCCAGCGTCTGCATGGGGGCCACACACTGGCAGCTGGGAGGTGGCTGGCAGACATGGGCTTGTTCCTGCTTGGAAGGAGCAGGTGGCAGAAAGGCAGCCTGATGCTCTAGGCAAATCCTGAACCGTCACACTCATGTTTCATGAAAATGTGCAACTACAGTCCATTTTAAGTGTTTAGATGCACTAGAAGGTGGCAGTGAACATCAGTGCATTATCAACGCGTTCAGTACCCAGGGAGCAAGACAACAGATCAGTTGTGTGTGGTGACTGGCCAGAGTAGGAGTGACAATGGCCAGGGGTTTATGGAGGTGCATGAATGGGTGAGTGTGGAAGGTGCCCGTGGCACAGGTATTTGGTGTTTAAAGTACATGGGGGGGCGGGCAGAGCTGAAAGGTGTAAGGTCATACTGGTGTTGGTTTCTGACTGCAATATCAACCACTTGTTCTTTGCCAGGGAGTGGCTCGAGATCCAGCACATGGCTGTCCTGGTGGCTGCTGGGTGGTGACAAAGGCAGTTCTGTGCATCTGCCTTCACAGGTTCCTTTCTCAAGTCATGTGCTGCTCCTGTGTGTTTTGGGGTCTAAAGGAGGGAGTAAAGGCAGGAAACAAATGCCTTTGCAGAGTAATCCCTTAAATGATCACACCTGGTATCCCAGAGCAGAAATTGCTGCAGTTTCTGGACCTCATCAGGGTGAAGTGCATGTTCTGATCTCAGAGACCAGCGGTGTGGAGCTTCAAGACAACTGAAGTGCAGACTGCTACTGAAAATGCAGCACCTTCTCCTTCCTCTCTCCCTTTCCACAACTTCCCTTGTGCCTGGTTGAAGTTCTGTGTGACGACCTTGAAGTGGTCACAGAAACGGACCCTTCATGAGAACATGAACCTCCTCAGTGTTTCTTGGACCTGCTTGTGTAACTGCTTGTGCTTTCCTACATCCATCTGAGCCATTTGGCACCCATACTCACAGTGCTCTGACACAGGTGGCTCCCCAGGCTTGCAGCAGGAGGTGGGTGCTGGTGGTCGAGGTAAAGGGTGTGTAGTGGCCATTCCTACAAAGCTGTGATGCTCTTCACAGGACAATGTTGTTCTGGGTGTCTGTGCTGACAGACAGATCCCTTCTGAGCTCAGGGGGTTTGGCCTTGGCCTGATCACTGAGTTGGAGCCGAGTCAAACCTTGGGAGACAGTCTGTTAGGTCATGTTATTTCCATCTGGAGTGGCTGTTCTGGGCCCCCTGGGGCAGTGGCTCTCCTCTCTGACACCAGGAGTTCCTGTTGCTCACATCTTTCACAGGCAGTTCAGTGCTTCTCTCTCTTTAATGTTACAAAATTCAGTATTTCCACCAGGAAGTAATGAAGGAAACAGCTTTGTCCTTGGATTTTGAGACCACGTGGATCCTTTTGATGCCTTCAAGGTAGAGTGCCTTACATCTGCTAACAGTGACAGAAAGCTCTATTTGCTGCAAAGGCAGGAATTACACTCTGGTTTTGTGTTACAGGTGAGGGCCATAAGGAGACACTGGGTTTGTGTTCAGTGCTGGGTACAGCATCAGTTGGTGGAGATGACCTGGAGAGCCAGCTGTCTAGTACGGTAAGATGTGTGCGCATGTTTCTTTTTTTTTTGCCTACCTCTGGATAGATTTAGATAGATTGTGCCTTTTGGATACAATAGGTTGTAATTTAATCAGTGTCAGGCTCTGTGAGCTGACTGCATTGCCACTATCCTAAACTACTTGTGTTTCTTTCCACAGAGACCAACTCCTGGAGCTGGAGAAGATGAAGAATATCACATGGCATTTATTGTCAAAGCTTTAAAATGGGCCTTCTCCCAAAATGTTCAAACAAGGCTCAGAGTTAGCACTGTATGCTGTTGTCAAAAAGCTGAGTCAGCTAAAAACAGCTTGGCAAAATATTCTACTTGTTGAAAAGTGCTTCAGCTTATGCAGTATCACCAATGCAAGTGTGTAAGAGGAGGGTGGCCTACAGGGTTTAATAAAGCTTTGTGGGGTTTTTCTGTGCTTCTGTTCCTCTATGGGAAGACTGGGAAAGGTCTAGAACTGACCTATCAGTGGTTTGAGTCCTGAAGGTACATTACATGAGGATCATGGTCAAATAGGAAGGGGCTCCCCCTTCCAAAGCTGTGCTCAATAACCTTCCATGCTGGCTCAAAACGAAGCCAGTTAAGGTTTTCAGTAAGGCATAACTGACAAGTGTGGTTTGAATGCTGCAAATCATCTCTGCCTGTGTGATTATGTTCTGGGGTGTTTCCCAAATGCTTTTTTTGACACTTTGGTTTTCCCAAACTGGAAAGGAAAGAGAGAATTATTGGTATTTTATACTGATGTATATGCACCATGTACTATTCATTGAAACTGGACCATTGTTTGAATAGTAAAGCCTGAACTGAGTGACTGGACATGGTAAAAGAGATTAAAAGAGATCCTGTTTTACTTCTGAATGCCTTCTTTTCACATCTAGGTGAGGAAAGAGCAGGTGGAACATCTTTTATCAAATAGCCTGTCATAGAAACAGTTTCTTACACATCACAAATGAGGATATTTCATAGTCTTTTATTGCTTTGCAGGCAGAGGAAAAGAAAAAAGATTGCTGGTTCTTGGGATTGTATTTTTGAGTCTTTGGGATGGTGTGAAAATCCTGTATCTTAGAATTGCTGCAGAGTTGACAGGTGTGATAATAGGTTATATATGAGGTGAGACCCACTCCAGTCTCTGAACTGTTTTGCAGTCTGAAAGCAAAGGCCAAACAAAGTCCAAAAATAGTCCAGAATGGCAGTGGCTGCCAGAGACATTAAAGAAGAAACAAACAGCTGCTTCATTGTGCTTAAGACCAGAAAAGATCATTGTGATTACCTAGTCTGGCCTCTTACAGGCCATAGAACATTGCTTAGGGATTGCTGTAGGTGGGATAGAAGGGGTTTTTTGTTGTTGTTTTTTTTTTTAACTGAATTGACATTCAACTTAAGAAGGACATCCATCTTTGAAGTCTGGAGTGGTAAAGAGCCTACAGTGTTTCTTTGGGACTTGTCCCAGTGCTTAATCAATGGCAGTGTGGAAGAAATGCACTCTTATTTGTCTGAATTATGCTGACTTCAGCTTCTAGTTTTGTGTTTCATGGGAGACAAAAAGTCCTCCTGCTGTCCCTCATCTCCCCATGCAGACTTCTAAGAACCAGGACAGCTACCTGTAGGTGTCATGCTCAGCTAAACTGAAGATACCTGCTCTCTTCAGGATACATTTTGAGTCCTCAAATCATTCCTGTTGCTCTCAATTTTATTTGTGCCCATCAGCAGTTACTGCAGACTGTTGGCAACAGTCTTGTGCTTGGTTCTTGATCTGTTCTGGGCTAAGAACAGATGTGACTGAGTCCAGGCATGGCCCTTAAATTGTGGTTGCCGATGTGAAGCTTGTTCTAGCTAAGAAATAAACCCATTCCATTTAATTTGTTAACCCAGTTAATTCCTGTGATGTCCATATTGTTGTGTAAAGTTAATTTTCATGTTGGAATAACATGCACTGTTAAGATTTACCAGAATTCTAGGATAGTATGTCAGAGACATCAGAAGTTTGCTTGGATGAGGTTTGGTCAACAAGAATTGTATTCCATCGTTTTCAGTGCTGATAGTGAAATTTATTGTAACTCTACTTGCTCTTGTTGGAGATGTTTATTTGTTGTTGTTTCCCATGTTAAGTTTGTTCTTGCATTTGCTTTTGGGCATTTTCCCCACTCTGATACTTGACAAGCCAACCCTGAGCAGACTAGGAAGGGCTCAGCCTTCCTCAGGTGCTTGGGAGTGTTCTCAGTCTCACTCTGAACCACTTCTTCTAGGTTCTCACCAGCCCGTGTTCCCCCCAGGCTTTTCACTCACTTTCACCAGGGGCAGATGAGTAAAGGAGACAAATGAGGTTAACACCTACTGAAGATAAATGCAGACAGATAATCTCTATTGCTTACTTAAAGTGGAGCCACCAAGAGAATGAGGCATTGTTGTAGACACAATCGGTCAGACAGCAATTGTGGCTTTCATTTACATGTCCTGTTTCCCCTTCAAAAGTCCTGACTTTTTTCTGATGCAGACACTAGTTCAGTTGAGATCCATGCAAGCTGCAGTATCCAAAACCTGAAAAACTCAGTTTCAAAGTGGTTGACTGCACTTTGAACATACTCCCTGACATAAATAATGATCTGCATGCTCAAGGATGTGAATTTTCAGATCAGTGAAAATGTTTGCAAAGTGGAAATGGATAATTCTGTTCCGGAAACAAGTGTTACTTTCAGTTTGCACAGTGAGCTAAGGAGAGCAGTATGTACAAAAGAGTTCTCAAAAGTAAGTTCCTTAGGATGAGTGAATAGACAAAATGAAGTTGCTGCATTTAAATTCCCAAACTGGTGTATTTCAGGAGTTGATTTCAAGAGCACTGTTCCTGTGTTGCAGGTGATACAGAGAATATTCTACACAGTCAATCGATCCTGGTCTGGGAAGATCACTCTGACTGAGCTGAGGAAAAGCAACTTCTTGCAGGTACGTTAGTTTCTGCCAGGACAAGATGCAGACACATCACACCTTTATTCCTCTGGCTGTGTACTCTGTGCCAGGGAGCTGTGCCTGGTTTGTTGGGAGGAAGGGCAAATGCTCACTGCCAGGGAGTGCTGGAGTGAATGGCAGAGTTCTGTCTGGAGGTGAGAGAAGCCCAGGGACTGCAGTAGCTAAGAAGGGTGCTGGTGGGAGGTTGCCTGGCACCAGCTCTGAAGCTGCATGGAGCAGATTGGCTCTTGGCTCCTGGTGGAGCTGAAGAAGAGGCCAAGCAAGACTCAGCAGTGCACTTGTGCTGGGTGGCTGAGGAGCAGCAAAGAAGAGCTGCTGGGCTGCCCACAGCAGGTGCTGGGTTGGACAGCCATTTTCCTGGCTCCCCACCAGCAATTGGCCACTGCCAATTGGTCAGGCATGTTGTGCTGCACAAGGGGGAGATCCTGCATCTCAGGAGCTGATTTCCACTCTGCAGAAAGGTTCATGAGGGGAGCTTAGTTCTTGTTACAAACCCTGTGGTGTATCCTTATGTTGGGCAGAAATTTCAGGATTTGAATCTCTGGCCTCTGTATGTTTTGCCCAAAAGAGCACCAGGATAAAACTGGCCGAGGCTGTTCCACTCTAGCCCTAGAAGGTCTTTAGGCTGAAAGGTTAAGGACTCAGCTAAAGCAGTGAAACTCCCTGCTGCATGCTGTTCTGCCAGGATCTACAGCTGCAGTCTGCTGTCCTCCTCAAGCATGAGTTCACACTCCTTTCAGACACCTCCTGCCCTACTGATCACATCAGCTAATGAAAAACATCAGTGTTCCTTTGGATTGGCTCATGCACCCCAAGCCCTCTGATCCCAGTTCCTCCCTAACCTCTTAAATACGTCCTTCCAACTTATCCTGCATCTTTATTCACTCATTTACTCCCTTTGTACACTCTTCCCTTCTTCTCATTCTGTATTCTATCTTTCTCTATCTGTATTCTTTCTTTTCTCTCTCTTTCATCTCCTGCAGCAGGGAAGTTCAGCTCTGGGACTGTAATTTTGAGGCAGTTCTTTGCTGCAAGTGTAAATGGCATATTTTGGCATGAGCTATAAAAGAAAAACACTAGTTACTGAAAAACCTCCCCAGGTGATTATCCTCTGCAAAGAAATGGAAAGACCTACAAAGAATCTGAGGAGGCTAATGAGTGACTGCTCAGAGGGAAACTTGGGTGTCACCAAGTGCAGGTCTGCCAGTGCCATCCTGTTGTCCCTGCCTGAAATTTCACTGAACCTGGTGGCTAATGGGATGTGGGAGTTTTCCTGAGGCTCAGATGGGTTCCTTGGTTGTGGAGATGACTGCAAGTTGATGTTGAGCTATCAGGGCCTCCATGTAGCACAGCATCTGTTTGTAGGGTCATGGGTGGAAGGGCCACTAAGCCTGCCTGCTCAGACACAGCTCGCCTGGGGAGCTCTTGGGCTCTCACCTCCTCCCTTCCTAGAGGCTGGGGCAGGGGAGGACAGACCTGGAGCTCACCAGAGCCTGATGGCTTTTCACGTCCTGGAGCCATCATTTATTAGACTGCAAAAGCTGCCTGGTGTCCCCTGGCCTCAGCACTAGGAGAAGGGCACACAGGGAGGTGGCACTGGTGAACATGTGCCCTCCACCATGGGGGTGGAGGATGAAGGTGGATGTGAAACAGGAATGAAACAACGACATGATTACTAAATGTTTTGTAGGAAGACATGTAAACAGATGCCATGGTTGAAAATCTGTCTGAGCCTCAGAGTTATACCAGATTAATTCCTGTCAGTGACAGCCCAGGAAAATCAGTGTGATTGGTTTGGTCTGCTTGGGGTCCCTCCCTCCTTCCCCAGTCCAGGCATGAGTCTGGAGCTAGACTTGATTTGCCCTTCAGGAGCCAGGCAAGGATGTGAGATGTGTAAAGATTATCTCAATTCCTCTGGAGAGCTGTGGACTTGCTATTGTAAATGGCTCTAAGAGTCTCTGCTGCAGGTCAGAGGTGTTTCACAAAAGGATCCAACTGAGGTAGCAGTTGTGCACTTGTGCCTACCTCACTCTTCACTATAGCTGAAAAGAAGCAGAGATTGTTCCCAAGGGTGGCAGAAATACTGTGCATAGACAGACTAAGCAGGGTAACCAAGCCAGATGCTCTCCAAGTGCCTGTTGGGGAATGCAGCAACAAAAGCTCCTCCAGGGAGAGAGGCTGCATTTTGAATGAGCTCTCAGAGCTGTATTCACCCACCTTTCATGGAGGTCAGGAGATCAGCTGCTGCACTGCCTCTTTGTCTAGGTTTAACTTCCCACCTTATTTGTGCTCTTTCAGACTCTTGCTCTCTTGGAAGAAGAAGATGACATCAATCAGATCACAGATTATTTTTCCTACGAGCACTTCTATGTCATATACTGTAAATTCTGGGAGCTGGACACTGACCATGATCTTTACATCAGCCAGAAGGACCTGGCTAGGTACAGTGATCAAGGTATGTTGCCTGCACACTGCCCTGGGACCAAAGGGATTGCTGACAATAGAGCATCTCCACTAAAGAGCAAAGTCTAAGTTTAGGTTGGTTCATCTGATGCCTCAAAATGTGTAGATGGAGCCATCCATCTCTTACACAAATGCTGATTTGCAGAGCCAGGTGTAAGGGCTCAGACCCATAGAAGTGCAGTTCACACTATTCTGCTTCTGCTCACCTGTGGGTCACTGCCAGGACAAGCTAAATCCATGTCTTGAAACTTACTTATGATTGATCTACTAAGCGTTTTGCGGGCACTTGGAAGTAGGGACAGAAGGACAAGCCCATGTGGACTTCAAGGATTCTTGAAGTGCAATCTCGTTGTGCGTGAGAGAAATTCCAGAGTCCAGTGAAGCTTGGGGAATTTCAACTGGTAGATGCACCCTGGAGAGCATCTCTTGAGTTCATTGTGGAACTCCTTTCCACAAGGTTAGCAGATGCTATGAGTTTTCAAAGGCTCAAGGGCCATGGATAAGTTAATGGAATACAAGTTGTCCAAGGGCTGAAAAATCCAAAGGCAGTTGTTCTGTATGGCTTGTGCTGGACGGAGCCCTCAGGTCAGTTGGTTTTAGGATTACCCATGTTCTGAGAGCATGATATGCCCTTCAGCACTCATGTAATGTCTTGGACAAGAGTATTGACCAGCAGGTTTGATCCTGAAGTCAAAATCTTCTTGGATTGTTCTCTGTGGTTGCTGCACTTGCTTGGGAAAGTAGATCTGGGACAGAGAACCAGGCTTGGGGAAATGGGATGTTTGGACACAATGGCAGGAAAGGTGGTGTGTGTGGTAAGGTGTTGTAGGGTTACAGGGACCTGGAGGCGTGTGTGACAGGTTGTCAGGCATTGCTGGGACTCTGGGGATGGGGACAGCATTTTGAAGGAGCCAAGACCCTAGTGGGCTGAAGTAAGAAAGAAGGAAAGAGAGTGACAGTGCTGTAGAGATGAGTGTGTCAGAGTGGTGTGGTAGCCCACAGGTCTGAGTGTGGGTGTTCACAGGAAGGCTGTGGGAATTCTGGCAGTCACAGGATCAGGAGCGTTGATAATAGGGCTGGATGAGGTGAGGATGGAGGAGTATCTGCCCTGGGGTAGGTGACATGGGAGACTTGGAGGCTGGGGGGTGGGGCTGGAGCCTTATTTGAGCAGGAGGCTCCCAGAGTGCTGAGACAAAGGCAGGTGGCAGTGGGCAGGGGAAGGGGAGGAGCTGGCAGGGAAGGGGTCCAGCAGCCTGGTGCCCAGTGCTCTGAGGGTGCTGCAGGTGGGGTCTGCCTGGCTGGGGTGTCAGAGCGTGGCAGGACTGCAGCAGTGATGGAGCATGGGCAGAAGGAGCTACAGGGGGGTCTGAAGGAAGTGTGTCTGCAACCTTGGGTCAGCCTGCAAACCCTGGTGCTTGCTTGGCTGGGGTGTCCCTGCCATAACAGTCCATCCCACACATTTCCTGGCTGGCAGTGCCCTCCCACTCCCTTGAAACTGCTCATTTTTCATTGCCCTTCCCTGCAGCAGGGTTGCCACAGCCTGTGCTCTGCTAAGAAGTGTTTTGCAGGGATTTCATGTGGGGTTTTTGCTCGGTAACTCATTTTCTTTTTGCAGCACACACTGAAATAGCCTGCTGCCATCAGCAGCACTTGCTTATGTGACAAATCCTGCTGCAGCAAAGTAGGAGGGACACTGCCTATGCCCAAGAATCTGGATAACACATAGTTGCCATATTTGTGGGGAAATGGGGTGTCTGGGGGAACACAAAAGCCCCCTGGGGGAAATTATCTCTGTTTTTTACAAAATGTTGCTAAACAGAGACAAGTGGCTAGACAGACAATGCAGACAGAGCTCTGGGAACTTGCTTTGTGTGGACTGAGCATAAACAACTGGTTGTAGTTATCCCTGTGACCTGTAGTTTCATTTCCTTTGTGTTCCCTTTCTTTCCAGCTTTATCAACCAGGATCATTGAGCGGATATTCAGCGGTGCTGTGGTGAGGTGAGGAGTGGGAAACTAGTGGGGGGTAGGAACTAAGGGAATTTCTGTCAGGCTGACTAAAAATGTTCCTCTCAGAAGTCCCCAGTAATCAGAATGGTTTCCAACATGGTGCCCCAGTTGGGGCTGCTTGAAAATGGAGTGAGACTTCTGGGTATCTTAAGAAAACAAATGAACTAATCCCAAAGGATGAGAACCTACAGAGCTCAGTGTAGAACAAGCTGTGAAGTCTCTGAAAACTAAACCAGCCCAGCACTTGGGAGGGAGGGGATGTGGGAGATGAGGCTCAGCTGTGCGGGGACAGCGGGGGAGCAGGTGCTGTGCAGGGACTGGTGCTGCAGAGGGCAGGGAGTGCAGGCTACATGGGTGACAATGATTTGGGGTTTTGATAAACACGTTTGATAACATTCTGAGGAGTTAGGAGCCTGGTGATTTGGGTTTTTTTGTTTGTTTGATTGGGGTTTTTTTCCCATGTGTCTTCCAGAGGCAATGCAGTTCAGAGGGAAGGCCGCATGAGTTACGCTGATTTCGTGTGGCTCCTGATTTCAGAGGAAGACAAAAGGAGCCCTACAAGGTCTGACTGGCTTCTGTGCTGTAGTAAAAGTATTGAGATGAGCAGATAAGATCATAGAGAGAGACTTCTGTGACCTACTGCTTTCTACAAGAGTCAGCAGCTTGGGTTCCAGGGATGGTTAGGAAGAAAGCAACTTACTGACAATGTTTGGTCAAATAGTTGTGAGAGTCCAAGGGAGGCTACAAGGATGATGGAGGGGCTGAAACACCTGATGGGGAAAGGCTGAGAGACCTGGGGCTGTTCAGTCTAGAGAGGAGAAGACTGAGGGGGCATCTAATTAATGTCTATAAATACATGAGGGCATCAAGAAGGCAGGGACAAGCTCTTGTCACTTGTGCCCTGGGACAGGACCAGGGGCAATGGGTTCAAACTGGAGCCCAGGAAGTTCCACCTCAACATGAGGAAGAACTTCTTTCCTGTGAGGATGACAGAGCCCTGGGACAGGCTGCCCAGAGAGGCTGTGGAGTCTCCTTCTCTGGAGCCTTTCCAGCCCTGTCTGGATGCCTTTCTGAGTGACCTGCCCTAGTTGTTGTTCTGGGCTTTTTTGGTCTTGCTCTGGGTTGGACTCAATGATCTTCAGAGGTCCCTTCCAACCCCTAATATTCTGTGATTCTGTGAATCAGGCAGGGACTGAGGCAGGAATGAGCCAGTTGAGCTGCAGCACAGTGGACAGGTGCTACAGCTGCCAGGTGAAACAGGCCCTCAGCATTGCTGTGGTCACAGGCCACCTGGGAGACTGTCAGGAGGTGCTCTCAAGGGTTACCCAGTGCCCTGAGCCTTCCCTAGGATATTTTTATGCCAGCCTTGGAGCAGAAGAGCATTAGAGGATGGGGGAAGGGGAATGTGCATTGCTGCAGTCTGTGTGGATTGCCCAGGGCTGTGCTTTCACTGGTCCTGTCTCTGCCCCAGCATTGAGTACTGGTTTCGGTGCATGGACCTGGATGGGGATGGAGTCCTCTCCATGTATGAGCTGGAGCACTTCTATGAGGAGCAGTGTGAGCGGATGGAAGTGATGGGCATAGAGCCACTGCCTTTCCATGACTTGCTGTGTCAGATGCTTGATCTTGTAAAGCCAGAGAGGGAAGGTGAGTCCTTTTCAGTGGGGGTTTTCATCCTCTTGGATCTGTGGTGGCTGGATAAAGTCATGTCCCTGTGAAACCAATCTATGGGTAGAGATTGTGAAACCAGTCTGTGTGTTAGAATCACAGGGCTGAAATTGCTGATCAGGGTCCAAGTGAACAGTGGCTAGTGTGCCATGATGTCCTGCATTGGAGGCTTAAACACTCAAGAGACCTTGAGAGAGTTGGGGTGTTCAGCCTGGAGAAGAGAAGGCTCCAGGGAGACCTTAGAGCACCTTCCAGTGCCTGAAGGGGCTCCAGGAAAGCTGGGGAGGGACTTGGGACAAGGGCAGGGAGGGAGAGGACAAGGGGGGATGGATGAAAACTGGAAGAGGGGAGATTGAGGTGAGACATGAGGAGGAAATTCTTTGTTGTGAGGGTGGTGAGAGCCTGGCCCAGGTTGCCCAGGGAAGCTGTGGCTGCCCCATCCCTGGCAGTGTTGAAGGGCAGGTTGGGTGAAGATTGTGCAGCCTGGTCTGGTGGGAGGTGTCCCTGCCCATGCAGGGGGGTTGGAACCTGATGATCTTAGGGGTCCTTTCCAACCTTCAACATTCTACTCTGTGAATTAACTTGCTGGGACTGGAGAAACAAATCTTGTTTGTTCCAGCTGGGGGATGTGCTGACAGTCTGGGTTATGAAACTGGACCATCCCTATTCATCACATTCCTTCATATTTGACATGAATTTGAAAGGCCTCCATATGTATGTGAGATTTAAGCCTAATAAATGTACCCAGTTACTGAATAATCTTAAAATCCTTGACTGACTTGGGAAGAAATGTAATATTGTAGCATACTGGTGTTATAATCAACCTTCAGTAAGAGTGACAAGGAACGAGGTCTCACTAAGAACTCAGCAGCACAATCATGTGGTGGTTTTTCTTCTGTAGGAAGAGTAACCCTACGAGACCTGAAGAGGTGCAGAATGGCTCATGTCTTCTACAACACCTTCTTCAATTTAGAGAAATACCTGGACAATGAACAGAGGGATCCCTTTGCAGTGCAGAAGGTACAAATCACCTTTATTTCTAAGTACAGGCCTTCTCAAACCCATCTTTGGAATGCAGTTGGATGTAAGGAAAATCCAACTGAGCAGAAGAAAAGCTTTTTCAAAAGGAGGGTGGTCAAATACTGGAACAGGTTGCTCAGAGAGGTTGTGCAGCTTTTATATTGGAGGTCTTCAAGATGTCCCTGGACAAAGCCTTGAGCTGACCTCACAGCAAACTCTGAATTGAGCAGTGTCTGGGACTAGAGACCTCCTGGGTCTCTTCCAGGCTGAACTGTGCTGCTGTTATATGATCCTGTTGCCAGCACCCATCCCACTACAGCAGCACAGGCAGAGCAGTGTGTGATTCTAGAGGGTGACCAGACCCTGCTGAGCTGCACTGACTGAAAAGGGGACTCAGCTGCACTAGAGGGCAACCTGGTTTGCTCAGTTTAGAAAGGAGCTGTGAGATTCAAAACCTGAGATCCCATTTGTCTCTTCCCATCTCCTACACATGATGCAGTCAGAAGTGTAGGCTCCATGTGAATTTTTATTAGACATTCAGGTTGGAATCTGATCCGTAAAACAGCAATTACCTCATGGCTGATGCAGAACCAGAGACAGACCTTCTTCCAGCACAGGGCTGAGGCAGCTGAGATGCCACCTCTGTGACCACGCATGTGACTGCTGAGATGGAAGGTCTGGATATTGTAGGTGGTGCCTGGGTTACCAGCCTGGCTGCACTCTCATTCCTCATCCTCTCTTCCCAAGCAGGGATGGTGGCTTTTGTGTTGCACAGTTGTTGCTCACCACTAACAGTGGGATGTTGAGGAACCTGGGTTTTGCCAGCTGTTGGTCCAGAGCCCCTCACCTCTGGCTCCCCCTGCAGATCCAGGGAAACCAGATGTGTCCACAGCCTAAAGACTGTCTCCCAGAAGCCTCTTAGCTGGTCACAGCACAGTAAAGTGGTGGGGATGCCAAAACCAGCTCTGGGTTCCTGCCAGCTCTTCCCACATCACCTGTTAAGAGGAACTTTGTGGTTCTATGATTCAAGGCTTACATATATTCCAATCCAGAACCTTTCCACTTTGGATTCTTTGTTTAAAGTGGATCCTCATCAGAGCAGCCAAGTGGGGCTGGGGGGGGTCACTTACTTTCCCCATCTTACAGTAAATGGCAGAGGGCCAAATGTTCATAAGGATGTTATGCTGTGACCTTCTTTCAAACTTGCCCAAGCCGAGCAGATTGTGAGGAGTTTCTCCAAAGATCACTTACAATTAATATTCAAGGAGTGATTTAAAACCACTAAGTTCTTTAACCAATGGCAAAGTGCACAGACACGGGGCTTGCTGAGCTGGAGCAGCTCTTGACATTCAGCATTTCTGAAATGAAGCAGGCACAACTTGTTGGCAGCTTGGGTCACACCCTGAGCTGTACAGACTAAGGGGTGGTGGTGTTTTTTTCATAGCCATCTAGGTGTAGATGTTAAAATAGTTTGAGTTAATTGTGAATCTTTCGGGTAAGGTAATTTTTGACTTAGCTGTTTCTACACTGTTGCTAAATATTCCTAGAACTGCTGTTACACAGACCTGTTGTAAGCAGCTGTAGAGAGGTGTGGACATGGTGTGCTTGACTGTCTGGTTTCCTTAGGACATGGACAACGACAGCCCTGAGCCCTCAGACTGGGACAGATTTGCTGCTGAGGAGTATGAGATCCTGGTGGCTGAGGAGTCTGGGAACGAGCAGCTACAGGAGGGGTAAGCACAGGCAGTGCCCTGCCCTGGGGACACACTGCTGGGCTCCAGCTGAGATCTGGTAGGAGCATGTGGATGCCGATTTGAACAGAGGGAGTGGATTTGTGGACTTGCCATTTGGACTCAGCACTGGAGCGTGGGAAGACTGGACCAGTTGCTCCAGAAGGCAGCACTGGTGCATGTGTCACAATGGCTTATTTGTGGGCAGCCACTGGGATCAGCTGCACACACTGTGGTAAGGACAAGGCCTTTTTTCTTTTGGCAACCATATAAAAAAAGAGATCAAATGACTTTTGCAAGTCTCGGCCACGTACTTAATGTCACATCATCACAGATGAGAAGCTGCAGCTCTGTTACATCTATTTTACTTAGTGGGTATTTTCTTCAGTCAAATGATTTTACCTTCTGCCAAACTTTATGCCTGTTAGTCTGTGCTCTTCGTGAGCTGTTTCAGTGCTTTCATTCATCTGCTGTGTCTGTTCAAACTGTTTCTTTCTGTCACTGGTGGTTTCTGCAATACCCACACTCGTTTTTGGAGCATTCTATAAAATGATGGGCAGACACTCCAGCTGTCCTTAAGAGTCAATAAATGCAGGCAGAGCAGTTGCTCCAGATCCTCTCTTTGTGCAAGAGCTTCCTTCAAAGGCTCCTGATATACTCAGTATAATGACCTTTTAGATTTGTGTCTGTGTTAGTATCTTCTTGAGAATATTTCTCTAGAGGTCTCCAGGTTAATACAACAAACATCCAAAGAATGCCTGACCTCTGGAAATCTTGCATGATTCAGGATTTCATCCATTCTTGGATGTAGAGCCATTAAAGTAAGGAGCACTGAGAAGATTGCATCATTTTCAGAACTTCCCACACTGGAAGTTGCTGGGGATAAGAGCAGCACCTACTAATTAGCCCCAGAGATTTGGAAAGCTCTGGGGAGCCAGGCTTCCCTCTCTGCCTGTGATGTGCATCCAAACAGCTACGGGCTGTTCCCTCATCTCCTTGGAGCTGCTTTGCCTTTTTGTGGCCTTCACAATGGAAGATGAGGTAACACAGGATGGAAGATAAAATTGCTCTGTCTCCTTCAGCTGCTTTGCAACACCTGCCTTCTCAGCACAGAAAAGAACTAGGAGGCAGTTGTGGAAATTTTGCAGGACCATGGATCCCCAAACTCACCAAAAAATGGAGGAAAAGTGGCAGGGGATGTCAGGGTTTTGAAGTCTTGTCTGAAACAGCTCTGTCTTCCTCTACAGAGCATGTCAGCAGCCTTGCTGCTTGCTTTTAAGAGCCCCTGAAAGCTCTGTAGTCATGGCAGCAGGATTAGATCTCATTTGTGGAGCATAGCAACAGGCCAAGCAGGAGAAAAGGAAGGGAAAAAGAAAAACAAAGAGCTTGGATGCCCAGACAAATTTGCCAGAAACAGGCATTGAGGTTTTGCAAATACATTATTCCTG